>NC_051156.1:209327564-209432754 GCF_013339745.2 Dermacentor silvarum | reverse complement strand
GGAGGCATGAGCCTACCAGGAGGCCCGGACTTGGGCTTTAGTTCCTTTGGAGCTAATAAATCTTATTTCTCTCTCTCTCTCATACCCCTTAAGCAATGGCTCATACCCCCATAAACGCGGCCTCCCCATTACGACGACAGAAGTGAAATTCTACGCTGGAATGATTAGCGGTAACGCTGCCAGCTGTGGAAGCAGATGACGACAAACGCGGGAGCAGTGGCACGAGCACGTGCCATGTGCCTGTGCAGCTCTGAGAGCAGCTGGTTTTTTAGCGTTACATCGCTGGCGCAGGCTAGTGTATGCAAGCTTCGCTTAAAAATTGACATCCACCCATATGTAGCACCAAGCTACAAAGGAAACCCACGTGGGTTTCTCAGAAACAAAGCTTCGTAGTTGAAGAAAAATCTGTCCTAATCCGGGATTCAAACCCAGGACCAACACCTTTCCGGGGCGGTCGCTCTACCATCTTAGCTAACCAGGAGGTTATCGGATCGCAGCACGAGGGCGAATTAATCATCAACTGAAAGCAAAAGTACAATGAATATACCAAATCAGTTCTGCAGATATCCGCAAGGTGGACGAAGGTTCATGAAAGGAAGAATTGACATCCACCTGTATGTAGCACGAAGCTACAATATATTTAGCAGTTTTCTAGTAAGTAGTATCGCAAAAATAGTTGGCTAGGTTTGGCTAATAAGTTCCGTGGTAGCCAGCAAGGTGGCAAAAGGTTCATGAAACAGAAAGATTGTCATCTACCCTACTGTAGCAAAAAGCTTCAAAGGAAACCTGTACGGGTTTCTCAGAAAGGAAGTTTTGAAGCTGAATAAAAATGCATCCTGCTCTAGTGAACTGCTGATCTTCCTTTCACGGATAACAAGATAACTGCTGTTTTCAGGTTATGTGGTACCTAAAGTTAAACACTGAATGAGGTTATGAGATGAGACTCCTGATAACAGTGTTTTTCCTTTTACGGATAACAAGGTAACTGCTGTTTTCAGGTTATGTGGTACCTAAAGTTAAACACTGAATGAGGTTATGAGATGAGGCTCCTGATAACAGGCGATTATCCAAGAAATGAGAAAAGACACGTGCTGGAACGGCTGTGGCTGAGATGGAAAAACCCAACTCTCATTTATCAGCTAGCACCTGAACAACTCTTTTTTTCACTGAACAAATGGACCAGTTACTGTACAAATGAGGGATACACATACAAACAATACTTTACCATTCTTGTGTTACATTATCAAACTGTTCTTGTAGATGATCATAAAAAAATAAATTACTGATGTAAGTGGCAGATTTATGCAGGACTGCACATGAAGATTGATAATTATGTAATGAAGAAAGATAAAGTTCCAAGGTAACTTGCTGATATTGAAAACTAGAACTCCTAAGTAGGGGGGGGGGGGGATTCTGTTTAAAGTGAACTGTGTCAAGATAACTTCCCTGATAAGCTGAAAAGTTTGAGGACCTTTGTACAGTTCTGTGTAAGTTAGAAAATTTGCAGGCGCAAGTTGGGATCAGCTAGCGCAAGACAGGGGTAATTGGAGATCACAGGGAGAGGCCTTCGTCCTGCAGTGGACATAAATATAGGCTGATGATGATGATGATGTACAGTTCCACATAGCTTCAGTGCAGTTCTTTTCGTATCCCTTCAAGTTAAAGAGAAAGTGCCCTCTCTGTACGTGTTTCCTTGCGCTGTTTAGGCACAATGAATTCATACTGACTTGCTCAAGTTTCAGTGCTTTAAAGAAAAAGTTGGGTCTTTTAAGGACTTTCTTCTTTTTTTTCATGAGGGACTGCAGTTTTTGTCTTAAGTTTAGATGCAGCCTAGTGACTCACGCAGAAAAAAAGATAAAGAACGCCAGATTGTGCTGCATTAAATGGGTAGGAGTGAAACAGGCCCCTTGTCAGAAAACCTGTTCACTGGTGTAGCCAGGGGGCAGCACACCAGTCACGACCCCCCCCCTCCTCCCCCCTTGAAATTTCTGTTAGTATGCGACCTGCCCATCCCCCCCTCCCCCTTCCTTCATGGTTCCTGTCCCCAGTCAAGTGCATGCGCCCCTTCACAGAAAATAATTTCTGGCTATGTCCCTGATCCTGTTTGCAGGTGATCATCTTGGAAGGAGGCAAGATCAGATGCCAAGGCAACCTGGTTGAGATTGAGAAGCAGGAGCCAGACCTGGCGACTGTGCTGAGCCGTTCCACCAAGCGGGAGGCCCCGCCCAGCCGGGACAACACAACCAAAGAGCGCCACAAGCTGATGCGCATGATCACCAAGCAGTCCCTCTACCTGGCGAACTCTGGTTCTACACAGGCAAGCCTATGCAGCTTTTTCATATTCTCACTGTAGTGTGCTGTCGCAGACATGGTTTTAGAGGAAGCTTCATCTCGGAGCCTACTCTGATTTCTCCATTCAAGTATGTTAAGAACGCTGAAATGCTGTCATTAGGAAGCCGCTCGATTAAATTAAATGAAATTATTTGCACTAAAAAATGACTTACCATATTTGCACAAATATAATGCAAAACCTTTTTCTTATTTTGTGCTCACGCTTCCAACTGCTATGAGCTGAACCACTAGGCACCACCACAATCTCTACCGCAGTCGTGAAATTTGCTTGTTGGAATTTTTCTTGTTCATGGAATGAACAAAGAAAAACAAGATATGGTGCATGTTCTTGCTGACATATTGTGTAAAATTTATTTTTCACATTCGTTTTATAACAGATGTGATAAAAAATTATAACAGCTAATTCTAATCACATAAAGAGAAGCAAGTCATTCTCAAAGGAACATTGATTTCAATATGACCGCCATTGCATTGTGGCATGTTCTGAATAATGTCAACACTTGAACAGAACACCAAGGTAATACAGCAGGTGAGTGAGCTCAAGACAAACTCTTTGCAGCTGTGTCTTGACAAGGCTGCACTAGGCGTCCACAATACGAAGCCCTGTACTGAACCATTAATAGTTAGTTATAAATGCTCAATTGAGAAAGCAGAACAACCAGTTCATGAAGCTTACACACTTGCGTGAAGCTTGTTAATGTCCTGCACAAGTTCGTTAACGTGCATGCAAACGTCACAGCATGTGACACAAAAGTGCTTGTTGAGATTGGTTTCTCCTTATAGTTCTCACATTTCACTGCTTTGCATTTAATCATGCCACAATATTGTTATCAATACTCTGATATTATTAAATGTACAAAGAACACAATACCCGCTGTGGTTGCTTAGTGGCTATGGTGTTGGGTGCTGACCATGAGGTCGCGGGATCGAATCCCAGCCACGGCGGCCGCATTTTGATGGGGGCGAAATGTGAAAACACCCGTGTACTTAGATTTAGGTGCACGTTAACGAACCCCAGGTGGTCAAAATTTTCCGGAGTCCCCCACTACGGCGTTCCTCATAATAAAACCCCATAATTGAATTGAAAAACACAATAAGTACTACTAAGTACAGTACTATATTAAGCAGATGATGCAATTCGCAATTCAACGTTGTTGTCAGTGTTTATATGCTGAGACACAGTTGGTTCTATTTCACTTTTTTTTTCCTTTTTGCATTTGTGTTTGAAACTTTGGGTAGTGTTGCTGCTTATGTTCAACATTTCTTATCACTTTCGCTGTTTTTCACCAGGATCTGCGATCACAGCCACGCCCTGTGACGCTGAGTCGTCAGCTGTCCCATGACCCGTCAAGCCCTCTTCCCCTGCACGACTTGAGCAATGATGACACCAGCGCGGCACCACGTAATGCCCACACTCCAAGGCCCACCTCGGTCGGCTTCCGTTTCAAGGCCAGCGTCTCCACGGACAGCATGCACTCAACCTCCACTGGGGGCTCAAACACTCCTTCGCTCATTCGAGGACCATGGATGCGTGCCCCTCCATCTCGCTTGAGTTCGCGGGTTTCAAACACGGCAGAAAATCTTATCGAGGAAGAGGAGGAGTATGAAGAGAGTGAAGAAAAGAAGAAACAAGAGTTGCTTGCCAACGGCACAGACCAGTTGGGGGACGATGGTGAGTATAAGTGCAAGTCTTGGTGGCCTCTTAAACTACCATGGTTTCTGACTTATTCTAGAACAATATAGTTTCACATGTATTTCAAATCTGTCAACTGCTACTTGAACAACTCCCCCTGGTGCGTATGTGCTGCAGTCTTGAGGGCTGCAGTAATTCAACATGAGTGATGCGTAGAACCTGCTTGTAAATATGCCATGCAACTGGCACAGAGATGTATTCAATACAACCAGTGACACAGTAGCAGGTTTTCTCTACAATTCAGCTTGAAAGATGTCTCTCGGCATTGGTTCCATTGCCACTAAATTAGTTCTTCGTTTTCGTAGTGCCTTCCTTTAATTTAGAACAGCAGGTAGCAGTTTAGACAATTGGCATCAGAAAAGCAGTCAATGCTTAGAGACCTTAAAGTTTCGAAGCATGTGGTTCGTAGCATTCATGCAAGCCTGTGGTTAATATCTCATGAGTTGGAAATGTGCTATACAGTATAGACCACTTATAATGTAACCGCTTATAATGCAGCACCGGATATAGTGCGGTCTTTTCAGACTCCCGTTAATTTTCCCATACCACTCCATGTATACACGCTTATAGTGCAGTTGCGGGAAACGAAGTACCGGTTACAGTGCGGCTGCCTGGGAGTATGGAAGTCAGCGAAGACGGCGAACGCTCCCCTCAAACAGGCGCCCCAAGGAGTGCTCGAGGAAGAAAGAGAGAGGAAGTGGAGGAGAAGGGCACGTGGTGCGAACGAACAGCCAGTCAGGCTGAAACCAGAATCTTGAGTGCGAGTCGTGAAATATCACGGCTCGCATAGTGAGCGAGAGCCACGAAACTGCCAACGCCGGCCAACGCTCGCTTCACGATAACGGTAGTAAACGAAACTTCAGGGAGCGGGCGGCGCCGGCACAGCCCGGCGAAGAGCGCACGCAGAGACCGTGGAATGTGAGGGAGGAGGGCGGCAGGGAAGCGGATTTCACCTCGGCAACTCCGCCGCTTCGGTGGCTCCCCTCGCCGTCCCTCGTAGCTCCCTCGCTTTCAACTGTCACCGCGCGCGCCCGCCGTCGTGCAGGCGCCGCCGCTCCAGCCGGCCCGGCGCCAGCTCCCCAAAGTTTCGTTTTCTGCCGTTATCGGGAAGCGGGCGTTTGCCGACGTGGGCAGTTTCGTCGTTGGCTGGCCTGGGACAGCGCCGCTGCTTCCCTCTGCGCCGTAGCCACACCGTGCAAGGAGAAATTGGAGGAAGCATACAGGAGAAAGAAGGGTTCACTGCCATTTTCTACGTGTGGCTACGGTAGCGTGGCTGAGACGTCGGCGCGTACACGCATGTTACGGCGCAATGCAGAATCGGCGACCTTGCCATTTGAGAGAGGGTGAAATTTCCGCCGCATTTCTTTTTCTTTCTTTTTTTTTTTTTGTTTTGTTCGCGCACGACATTGAGGGGTCTCTCCTAAGCTTTTACTCTATGGCGGTGCCGGAGCAATGCTGGTCGGAGGCGCCGCCATGTGATTTGGTTCGAATGAACGAGATTCGACTGTAAATTGAATGCAAACGTTCTAACCGCATTCCTCGACTGTCGAATACGCGTGGCGGCTCGGTGTACATGTTTTGCATATGTGCGGGCCTTGAAAATTGTTGCTTTGGTTATAGTGCGGTACCGCTTATAGTGCGGATATTCGTGACTCCGGCAACTTACGTTATAAGCGGTCTACACTGTATTATGTAAATTATGTAGTAGCAGCTAATCAGCCTTACTGGTGCACTAAAAGTAAGAATTAAGACATTCCTAACTAATACTTTGTTTTCTAGTATAGGAGAGGTTTTCAAGAATAGAGCTCTCACAAAATAAAAAAAAATGAAAGTTTGTTCTTAATTTTCGTCAGAAAATAGTCAACTTTCTTCCATGAAGTTAATGAATACACAATTTTGAATGTATAATTTGCCAGTTTAACCTCATCAATGGTTGTTTTTTATTAGTGTTTCTCTCACTGCTGTAATCTCTTTTTTTTTTTTTTCTCCCCTCAGGAATAACGGGCCCTCTTCTTGGTGGGCCCGACTCACTCGCTCTCGTTGAAGAGGCCCAGTGGAAGGTGATAGAAGAGGAGGAGAGGGAACAGGGCAAGATACCATGCTCAGTGTACCTCGACTACATGCGGTCGTGCCGGCTTCTGCTGGTGGTATTGGTGTGCGTTCTGTTTGCGGCAAACCAAGGGGCCAAACTCGGCTCCGACTTCTGGCTCACTGGCTGGTCGGAAGCGTCCAGGGACATCAATGCCACTGTTCCAGCAAGCCAGGTTGGTCAACAGATCAGGTCATTCACAAAAAGTATACAGCTTCATTGCAGAACTCATGGATTCAATTCCCAGTCGTGGCAGCCGCATCCTGATGGAGTGTGGAAAGCAAAAATGCTTGGGGGCTTAATTGTCTTTGTTGCCCCATGGTACCAATATTACTCAGTAGCCATCCTCAGCACCATCCTTTACAGCCCAATGTATGGTCTGGGATATAAAGTTCTATCAGTTATTACCTTTAATGAGACAAACTGTATCCCCCTGGAAACTTCTGGCACATATTTTAGCCATTCTTGCTTTCGTTGAACAGGCGCCGACTATGTTTTAAATGGTGAAGCCTGGTGAACTTTTGAAAGAAATTAAGCTTCAAACCACATCACAGTTTTTCAAAATTCCTACCTCAGAAATTTTAAATGCCCTGTGATAAACAGAACTTTGAGCTCACTAATTTTCTAAAGGATAAGTGCTCACAGAAATGAAGGGCCTAGCGTTAGATGTTGAGGCAGGTTCTTGTGGTCTGGGTGTGTTTCCTACATTCAGTCTACATGCATCAAACTGGTTGGGATCATGCGGGAACAGTGGCAAAAAGTGGTGAACACATAATTTCTAACAGAAGTACACCTTATTCCAAATGTTGCTAAGGCAGGCAGGAACTTAGCTCAGTTGAATAAACGTTGATCACGTGCATGATTATTTAAACGAGAAAGGGGTATGCTTGCCTAAGTGAACTTGCGTACCTTTTAGCATCTTTAGAGGGTAGCAAATGTTCATGCATATGTGTTTATATTCCAGCTCTCTATCTGCATTATAAACTGCACCTGCATCCTCACACAGTTTGTAGTCATGCTTACACTACGGTCCTCTGTTAAAGGGAACACTAAACTAGTATTTAAAGACTGATTGCAGCTCAGTTTTGACACTAAGTTCTCGGCAATAATTTTTAACCAGTAATGGGTCTACTAATGCATTACACAGGGCACTTTTTTTCGTATTATGTTAGTGATACATTCAAGGTAGTTTGGTTTAATACCGATCAAGTTTTTCATTTAGAGGAAGCTTTAGCTCAGGAGCTCCCATATACATACATGTAAATGTGGAACTTGTTTTTTGCGGCAACTGCGGCGCAGACTTGGATAAGATTTGTTGCATTTAAAAGAAAAAGTTGAAATCTAGTGACTGTAGAAAGCACATTTTTTATTTAGATTGTGAATTTCTTTAGGTAATTCCTTCAATATACGGACTATTTAAAAAAAAAACAGGTATCAGCTTTAAAAACCCTTTAACTCGGAGATAAAAGAACGATGTCACAATTCTGTAAACTGTACCATTAATATATCTAACACGAACAAAATTGATGTACTTACGCCACTCTGAAATATATCACTAATTTGTGAGAATTACTTTTGCAAAACTCTTATAAAGATTGAAGAAATTTCACCTAAGCTGTAAGCTTATATATCAAATTTGTCCGCCACAGATGCCCTGGTGGATGCAGTTTACAGAACTGTAATATCTGCTTCTGGTGCAGAGGTACGGCTTTGTAAACTTAGTGCTCTAACTTTTTTGTAGTTTTTCTGGAGTGTTTATGAAAAATTGCAAATCAAAATTCTGCTTCCTAGAGTCACACGAATTTAAAATTTTTTTCTCAACTGCAACAAATTTTATTCAAATCAGTCCAGCCGTTTTCTCATAAAAGCATTTCTGCATTTTACATGTATTCGAATAGGCGGCATCAGAGTTAGTCTCAAGCTACAGCTTCCTCTTAAAAGTGGCCCGTACTGTACATAATATTTGCCCTCCCTCCCCCGCTTCCCCCCTCTTTTTCTTTGTCTTGTCACTGTCCTTTCTTGTCAATGCGTGTGCACTAGCCACTGTTCATCCTTGTAATGTTGGCCTCTCTCATCTACCTCTGTCACTCAACTTTGCAAAACGCAGGACGACCTGGCATGGGGCTACCTGATGGGATACTTGGGCCTCTCCATGTTCAGCATCGTCCTTTCCCTCGTGACAAACATGTCTGCCCAGTTAGTGTCCCTGCGCTCGGTCAAGGTGTTCCACAACAACATGATCGACAACATTGTCCAGTGTCCCATGAGGTAGTACTATGTCTTGTGCCTTGGAAAAGTTCTGCTGGCTCTGTTTGTGTGCTTTATTGGGAACACTTACCGAATATTTACGGATAGCGCATATCATTTATAGCTGTGCTTGCTACACAACGCCTTTTCTGGAAGGGTTGCTGAATTTCTTTTTGACAATGACAAAGTCTTCAGACAAATCTGTAGCTGAGCTGCCTCATCTGTTAGTAGCGCTGGAGCTGTCTTCGGTTGGATGCAAGGAAGCCCTTAGGAAGTTGACGTTTTGTGACAGGAGGCACCAGGAATTGTGAACTGCAGTACTGTTAAACCTCGATATAACCAACATCAATATAACAAAATTCTCAATATAATGAAGTATTTAACTTTTTGTAACCTCTAGTCTATAGAACACCATGTATTTATAACCTCATTATAACGAGGAGTGTTTGTATGCGATTTCAATATAATGAAATTTCACTGCCGCCGCAAAGGAATGCCAAGACAATAAATGGAAACTTCCGCAGACGGTCAAATGATTGAATTACAAGCGGCTGCTTGTAAACGCACCTCTCAAATCTCGTGACGAGAGCAACCACCAAAGTGGAGCCGCATCATGATCCGTATAAAGTCAAGTGCGATGAGAGCCTATCGTGCCCCACGCACTGTGTGCTTTACGCGCGAGTGAAAGCATGCGAGGGTGAGACAATAAAGATGGTGGCTTCACAAGTGCTGCCTTCCCGGGCGAGCAAAGGGAAAGAGCGGGAGGGGAGCAAGCTCACGGTAACGCGATCAAGCGCACGCGAGGGGGCGGTAGGGGGAGGGGGGGGGGGGGCGGAGCGTAGGGGGGAGTAGGTTGGTGCATGTCTCTACCGTGGCTGCGTATGGCTATAAGCCCGGCTGAGTGCATACGCAGCCATGCACCCTGCTTTAGAGGGTATTCATCAGGTATTCTGTAAGAGTCCACCTAATGGACATGGCCATTTCGTCTGCTGTTGAAGTTAGTATTGGAAGTTGCTTAATCTCAACTTTCGGTGACCCGTTCGAGCGAGAGGCAGACGAAGCATTTGCTTCCCGTTGCCGGCGCTTTTAATGATAGTGTCGTCCCAGTGCGGGCGACACTGTTATGCCGCGGATGCAGAGTGCACGTGAAAGCGTGGCTGACTTTGCTTAATTCGTACCACCGATATGAAGATCTTGACAATGTGGCATGAAACTGAATCATTCGTTGCCGACTCCCAAATTCTTCAAAATGATTTGTTTTCTTATTCAAATTTGCTTTTCCGATTGCCCAACAATGCGGAAAGTTCTGTAGCCGCTTTATGTAAAAGAAAAATTTATTAGTGAATGTACTTATTTGCATAAAAGGTCAAATTTTAATACAATGAAATTTCGATATAACCATATAACATCAAATGTATAAACAACTGCAGGCACATATTAAGGTGCTATTTTCAAGGCTCACACAACTGAAAATTCAAATATTATGCGAAGTACAGTGTATACAAACAACGCAAGAAGAAAGTAAACACAGTGTTCAAGGTCTTAAGCTTGTTGTGTAAGAGGTGATGGTTAATTTTGTCCAAAGCCTTCGAAAACTTTAAAAAATATACAATCAACCCAGGACCCTTGATCCAGAATAGCGTGTAAGGAATGGGTAAAACAGAGCAACTGTGTTTCACATGAGAACGTTTTCCTAAATCCATGCTGCAACTTGATAAAAAACGAGTTTGATTCAAGGAAGGTGACCAGATTAGAGAAGTATATATGCTCCAGAATCTTACATGGTACACAAGTGAGAAAAATTGGTCAGTAATTAGTGACCGATTGCTTGGTTCTGGATTTATGTAGTGGAACCACCTTTACCTCTTTCCAAACCTGAGGCACCACACCTTAATCCAATGACTGCTGAAATATTTTACACAAGAAATGAGAGGAGTACAGTTTTGTTTCTTTAAGAAATCTTGAATTATTATTGCCAACACCACAAGCAGAGGACTGTTATAGTGATTCGACCAATTTCACGATGCCAGCATCTTTGTCAATCAATATGGGAAACATGGGTAGAAAATCACGCATTGACAAAGAAATAGGCATACGTACTAGTAGATGAAACTGAAAAGTTGCAAACAAAATTTTTATTTAGAAGTGTTGCGCACTTGCTGGCACATATGGGAAGACCATTCATGTCAACAAGTACAATTTCACTCTCATTATTATTTGTTACAATTTTCCAAAACTTCCTCGGATTACTGATAAGCATTGATGGTAGGCTATTTGACTCAAAGTTAACTTTGGCATGTGCAACTGCTAAGGTGTAAGCTTCTGCAGCAGATTTGTAAGCATGCCAGTGTTCATCTGTACCTTGGAATGTTGTCGCACGAAACAAGCATTGCTTTTTGTTAGAAAGTCGCTTTAAGTAGGTATTATACCAGGGTGAGCAAGTGCTTACAGGTATGAACTTCTGTGAAATAAAAATTCAGGAAAGTTCATGAATTTTGTTTACAAACAGCTCCCAGTTTTCGTGTGCGGTTCTGTGATCAAAATCATGTAAGTAAGCATCCAGAAAATGAGACAATTCATAGTCAATTGCTTCGAAGTTTGCGGCATTGTAGTCGTAAATTACCTTGCGTTTCTTAATAGCGATAGACATGTTGTTGTTTATGTAAAAGTGTAACAGTGATTGCTGATACCAGGAACAGAAGACAATGAACGAATAATTTCAGGTACGGTCATGAGGATCAAGTCTGCACTGTGGCCACACTGTTTAGGCCACTCGGCCTAACTAGCACTGTTTCTTCAGGAGTCAGAAATTAATGCTTCGTACCAGTCAATTAATGGCAACATTGTTCATGGCCGCTGTGTTTGCGGCATCTAACGTGGTTCGCGCCCAAAACGTGGTGCGGTGTCCGAAATTTCAGAGTTTATTCTTCTAGTGCTAGGCCATAGGTGGCGCTGACGCAGGGGAAGTCCAAATAATCGTGCATCCGAAAATTCACTCGGTGACTGTATTTGACATTTTTGTTACCAGAATATATATTCTGAGCTGCAAACAAAAGTTTGCTTCGCTCTAATCGATACTTAGTCAGATACCACGTTTTTGATTTCGTTTTAGAAGTAGAATACTGAATTAAAATAAAGCATAGTCAACTAAATTTTACATTTTGTTTCGTTATAGCCGATAATTTGTTTTATCCATTTTTGTTATATTGGGGTTCGCATTCGCATGCCCCTACACAGTTTCCTTGTTGAAAAGCATGTCAATGAGCTGATTATTTGTGTATTATTGCAAAATTATATCAACAGCAAGTTTTTGTAATTATGTGCCTAATTGATGTGTAATATTTTTATGTTCTATTTCTTCTTGCAGATTTTTCGATTCCAATCCAATCGGAAGAATCATAAACAGATTCTCAAGTGATATGGGGGTTATTGACAAGGTATGATGTACCAAACTAATAGGACAAGCTGACACCTTACTTTTTTATTATGAGGTGCTTTTTCCATTAATTTAGGGAATTTGTGTTCTTTTTATTTTTTTGGTAATATTTGCTGACTTGTGTCAAAATGTGCTCTTAAGCTGAATTAGGAATGGCTTTATAATCTGTAACTAAATAGTAACTAAATAACTTGTTTATATTGTGACTGTGCTTAGATATGATGGAGTAGACTGACATTGAATCACCCAATGTATGTTTATCACATCGCAATTGCATTTACTCATATAAAAAGATACACTCATTTTAGATACAGCGGATTTTCTCAATATGCCTGAAAGAATGTTTGAGATCTGTTAGTATTTAAGTTCAGCTTAACAGAAATACTACATTAATTAAGAAACTGTGCAGCTGTTCAGCTTACCGTACTTTGAGCACATGTTTGAGCTCGTACAAATTAGTCAAATTAGTCTTCCTACATTTTTTACGTTGTTTTGTGTATGCATTTTACAGAAATTGCCCGTGACATTACCTGTTCTGTTGAGGTTCCTGATGCTCTGCCTGTCAGCCATCCTGGTAGATGTCTGTGTCACCCCGTACTTCTTGATAGTGGTGGTGTTTGTCGTGGCAGCCTACTATAACATTCAGTTCTTCTTCCGGCACTCTTCAAGGTGAGCCTTTTTATACTTGTTTATAGCTTTGTTTAAACCCATCTGGTTTAATTACACAAACGAAACAGGTTGAAATTTAACAAGACTGGACTGCATAACATGTAGTTGAGGCATCCTAATGGTGTATCTTTAAGAAGGGTTAGCATCCCATGCTTTAAAACATCTTTAGTCGTGTAAATTTTGCAGTTTCTCTGCATGTAAGACTAATGGTGATTACATCAATAGAGGAATCACTTTGTTGCGCATCACAAAAGCACATAGGGTTTTTGTTCAGGCAATCTCATATATCATTCAGCTCATCTTTGTGGGGCCACTTTTTTTTTTCCCCTGGTAAAATCTTTCACATTCTTTACGACCAAATGTAGCTCCTGTGAGTAATGCTGGTTCTGGTGAGCTCACATCACTAGGAAGAGTGCTGGAAACAGGATTAAAGGATCTTTGTTTTAATTACACGATGCCAGCAATGAACAGCGTGTGGTGAAACTCTGCCAAAGAGCACTGAGCACTTTATGCTTTGCAAACAGGTTCAATAGTATAAGTTCACGTTTTGTTAGGCTTAAAAACTAGATTGTACAGGTTGAATCCCCGACCCTATTTTTACTTGGTTATTCAGCCTATCACTCTCGTCGCCCACTGTCATCAATGTATTCCCATCAAGCTTCTGCCAAACCAGATGCCATTGACCACAATAAGCTTGTTGCAAGCAGCGACATAGGGGGACACCTTGACTTGTAGTGTTGACTTGTTGCCTCAGAAAACAAAAAACTGAAAGAGTGCCTTATTAGTGTGGGGTTCCACACTATGGTGCCATTCCTACAAAAAAATGTGGAAGCTATGGACTTCTGTGAGTGAGGATAATCACTGAGCCCAAGATCGAGGAAAGGGTAAGGAGGAGATTAAGTGCACATGCACGAGCACAGGGTCTTATTTTAATGCTTCAAAGGCTTGTTACTTGCGTAAGCACTCGCTTATCAACTGGATAGGGTCTGAAACATCCAAAATAATTTCCAGAAAGCTGAATTGAACTTGACCTGTGGTTTGTTACAGTATACAAGGCTGTAGTCCTAATTTTCTATTGTTTACTGATGTTTACAAACTGTCACTTAAGCTCTGCCGTCCAAGTGGCGTTCTAGACTTTGCTATTCTTCTTGTAATCATTGAGTTGCTTGCGAAGTCGAAGTTCAGTATGCTAAGAGGCTCACAGACCGTGATATTGCCTCTCTTTCCCCATCTAATGCAATTCTTACTTTTAGTATACTGCAGAAATCTAAGCCTGCTTTAGGGATCCTTGAACCTTCCTTGGCACTTATGATCATAAAATAAAATCAGTTAGCTTCTTGGCATGACACAGGGCTGTTGTGAAGCTTTCATATTGCACAATTCATGTTCCTATTGCAAGCTGAACTTTGGAACGGAAATATGGTTTGAGATCTTGTCTCTTACTGCTTCTTTCTTTTCTTTTCTTTTCGTTTCTTTAACGTCACAGAGAGCTACAACGTCTTGACAGTATCACAAAGAGCCCTGTTTTCTCGCACTTCTCTGAAACACTGGCTGGCCTCAGCACAATTAGAGCCTTCAGGTAAGCCAAGAATAATGAAAAAAAAAAAAGTGAATTGTGCGCATTGACACTTAAAAGCATAATTACGTTTGCATTGCTCATAACAAGTTTTTATGCTCTAATTTCTCGCAGGGAAGAGCGCAGGTTTGTAGAGAAGATGAATGAACATATCAATGACAACAATTTGGCCTTCATCATGGTCAACTGTGCCAACTGTTGGCTTGGAGTCTCACTGGTGAGGTTTAGCTGTACATAGTATGTTTCCTCCATGTTAGCTGATGAGGTTGGTTGCACAGCTTCCATGGATTGCACATATGGCTAGTTGTATAGCCAGCTGCATAAATTTTTGTACTAATTAGGCGGGTCGCTATATTTTGCAGAAGATACACAGTAGAAGTTAAAGACCAATTTTTTTAAAGCATCCAGTGGCTGCTTCCTTTCTTTTGAGAAGGCTAGTCTGTAAATAGCTGTTCTGAGTGTGGTACATGTGCTTTTCTATTTTTTACACCTGTCTTCACTTTTGTCTGTTTACATTGCTTCTATTTCAAGGACTATCTAGGTGGCGTGATTCTCTTCTTGGCAACTGTTTCATCTCTCACTGCGGCCATTATGGGAACGACCACCACATCCTTCGTGGGCATTGCCATGACGTACACATTGCTTGTAAGCAGACACTTCTGATCTTTCATTCCTTAGGTAAACACGACAATGTTGTAGCATTCTCACTCTAGAAGATGTGTGCTCTCAAGTAGATTTATACTGCATTTTAAGATGTCCTCTTCAAATATCTACATGAAACATCTATTTAAATTGGACATTTTCTTTCCAATTTCCATTGCAGTGATTTCTCTGAAGCACTTCACACTGGCCTCACTGTTACTGCGGCTCTGCGTTGCATAGACTGTAGTTAAGTCTTCTAGTGCTGATACTAGAGGATCGTAGATTGCACTAGAGGATCGTAGATTGCAGTGTCATGCATGGTAAACTCATAGAGCTGGTACAGCTAAACAATATAAATGTTTTATGTGACCCCTCTGGTGAAGATAAACTGGCAGTTTTGACTCAGAAGAGTGTATGCTTGATTTCTGTATGGCAGCTGACTCTCATGAAATGCCAGTGAAATGTCAAAAATCAATTAAATGACTTTTGTGTCGCTTGCATTGCAGGTGCCCATCTATTTAAATTGGCTCGTGAGGCAAGTCTCTAATGTGGAGATGTACATGAGCTCTGTTGAGCGTGTCAGCAAATACTGTCAACTGCCCATTGAACGTGTTCCTTCGCCCATCGAAGGTGGGTATTTTTTATTCAGTTTACCTTTTCAATGCAGGAATTGCTTTGCGCTGCTTTAGTCTTGCTACCCACATGATTTCTTATCATCAGGTTGCACCAATTAAACTGTAAAATGTTTCAGAACTATAACAATAGTAGTATTGTTGCTGGAAGATAGACTATTTTCAATTTATAACAAACCTTGAGCTAATGATATTAGTGATTTAGCAATCCCTTTGTTAGGTACAGTACCCCCATTGAAGCCCATTCATTATTTTCCTCAATCGAACAAATTAATTTTGCACTATATTCTCAGTTTATCGAAGCCTTCATCATTGCACCATTCTTTGGTGGCCTTAACAAGAATGAACGACATGAAGACGAATGCAATAATTAAATAGAATATTAACTCTGTCATTTACTGGTTTTGCATTTTATCAGCAGCCATGCCAAGTGCATTCTGTTCATCCTCGTGAGGACACTCTGAAGTAGTTTAAATGAACAGATTTGGAATCCAGTAATTTAATAGTGGTGGTTAGGTCTGGTGCAGTTATATTGACAGACTTGCGTGCCGACATACCAGTGGTCATATTCTGATGACTGAATGATAAACACAAGGCATTTTCTTTCTGGCAACTTCCATCTTCTAATGACAACCAGTAAAATTCTCATACAGGCTGGTGTGTATTCCCTTTCACACCTTCATATGTTTTTTAGCTAGGACTGACCAAGTGGAGTACTAAGATGCACATACAGTTAAACCTGGATATAACTAAATTGACAAATTCCCGAAAAACTTCGTTATAAAAAGGATTTCGTTATATGCAGGTTCGGCACGAAAATTCGAAAAATAAACGGTTACCGTATTTACTCGATTCTAACGCGCCCTCGATTGTAACGCGCACCCGTTTTCTGTTTTCGTCGAAGCACTCATCCTCGGAATGTCACACCAGGTCCATGACGCATTGTGGCCCTAAAATTGGTTTTGGCTCATAGATATTCCGTATATAAAGGGTACGGCCACGCTAGCGGCAAAAAACGCGCGCGTCATGCAGCGAGCAGCAAGTTGCCGCGCGTCAGCGCCTTGCCGCGAGGCCACCGTGGCACGCGCGTCTCGCCGCGCGGAAGCGCGATAAGATCTCCCGCGCTCTCCGAACGTGCGAGCAACACCGCGAGCGCTCGTTGTTTCATGCGAGAGATGAATCGTCGTTGAAAACCCGACGCGGACCGGCGGCTTTCCGGTTGTGATGGCTCCGTGACGTCACCCTCGTCGCTCTTGATTGGTTCATCTCGCGGCACGCGGCATTTGCCGCAGAACCCATTTCGCGCGGCATGCCGCAAGACCCCCGATTCCTGCCGCTTCTGTCGCGCGCGGCATGACGCGTTGCCGCGCGTTTCTGACGCGCGTTTTTGCTGCGTGTTTTTGCTGCGTGTTTTTGCCGCTAGCGTGGCCGTACCCTAAAGTCCAAGGGCGATAACGCAGTCGCCGCGCGCCGTAAGCTGTATGTGCGAGTGAAAACGTGCTAGGGGAGCCGACGACCGCGTCTAAATCTTGCACGCGCAAGAAAAGCAGGGAGGAAGCGCGCCTTCTTTCGTTGCGCTCGAGGCACCGGCGAGGGAGCGAGGGGGGAGGGATAGCGGGCCGGCGCGCGGTCGCGCAGGCCGTATCTTGAAAGCGATCTGCGTTGGGGCAGAGTCTAGCAGTGTAGGTGCGTCAGCGGCTCGTAGCTTTCTGCGTGCTGTGTGTTCTCGGTGCTCAGTTTGCGTTGAAGCGATAGACAACAGCACGAAGGTCACTTCGCTCGCTTCTCCAGGCTCCAGCACACGCCGCCAGCGTTTGACAGCGCGTGTCCGCGCTCATCGAGTCTGATGTGCCACAGCGTGTACCAGCGCGTCGGCAACATCAGCTGGAAAAGGAGAGAGTGCCGGCTTGGCGGGTTAGGCCAGCTGCAGCAAGCGGCAGGATCAGATTTGAATGAAGGGGGGGAAAGGTCACGTCCGCGGCGACAAGATCGCCGGGTCGAGGGATGCAGGGCCGCCTCGCACACGTGCGCTCGCTTCGCATTCCATCGCGGCGGAGAAGGTGCTTCCGGTTGCTGCTCGCGCAAAAATGACAAAATTTGGGGCGAAATCTCTAGGTGGTCGGAGGGGGAAATTCATTATATCGAGGGGGTCTCCCGCTGCCACTTCGTTACGTAGAGGTCTCAAATACATGTGCTTCTATGGAGTAACGGCGGGGAATCTAAAAACTTTGTTATATCCAGGAATTCGTTATATGTAGGTTCGTTATAAACAGGTTTAACTGTACCTCTTTGAATGCTGCAAACTTGACCTTTCTGTCCACAGAACAAATTGTAATTTTCATGCCAACAGCATTTCATTTCCGTCAAGTTGCCATTTTTTGTGTGTGGTGACAAGCCTGGCAACCACAGTAGCTGCATCCCGATTCATCACTCACTTTGCTTAAACGTCAGGAAGCACTGCAGCAGCATGCTATCACTGCATGCGGCATGTTTTCATGTGTAAAAATGCTCACTGTGTTGCTGTATTATTGTCACTTCTGTTGACATTGAAGATGTGCCATCACGTATCTTTAATCAGCAAGGTCATCCTTGCTCTCTTTGGCTACAAATATGGCTTTCTTTGGTATAGATTTGACTGTACAGAAAAAGTAATATGTCGATCATGTTGAGGTTCATTTCCAGGCTTCATTAATGATAATTTTAATTGATACAACTAATGTAGTTTACAATCCTGTATTTGTCTTTTTCTGTTGTGTACTGTTTGTACTATTTGTCTTCACAATATTAATACATTTTTTGAACAAGACAAGGAACATGTTGCAGCTCTAAGATATCTTAATAGACAAGGTAATGCAATGTTCCATGCTTCTAAAAGCCCACCATTAAGCTGTTTACTGTTCGCCAGCTAGAGCTAGCCTCTGAAGGAAAAAATGGATGTTCGAATTTTAAACAGCTGGTCATACCAACCTTGACATCCCTGCACGATTCCTAGCATAGTGCATATCCTGTGTCGGCTGCAAGCACTGCACCTTGTTTACCCTAGCTGCTATGCGCAGGCACTTTGCAAAGTGTGTTGAGAGCTACGACATGTTTACTGACCATCACCTGCATTTTCTGTTGTGTAGTGCCCCTCGACTGGCCTAGCAAGGGAGAGGTGCGATTTGAAAAAGTCACGATGACTTACGAGGCAGGCCTTGATCCCATACTGCGTAATGTCTCAGTCACCTTTGCACCCGGTGAAAAAGTGAGCAACTTCTTTTTATGACTGCCCTTGTTTTTGCAAGTGTTCTCAAAGGCACGAATAGACATTTGATTTCTCATTCTGTCACTGTTTTTTCGTTGTGTATCTGCTGCATTCTTACATGGTTAACTTAGCAATGACACAAGTTCCAGAAATGTGCTTAATTCTCACATAATGAGCTTAGCAGTGACATAAGTTCCAGAAGTCATCCATGCTTATAAACTTCGTGTTCTTCGATGTTTGAATGAATGTGGACTGGTCTAAGCATAATTTGAGCTATGTTATCTTAATTTATTTGCAGCTACTCACCCTGTTGCTGTGAACGATGCCCTCTATGGTATCTCAGTGGTCATGGCATGTTGCTTCTGAGCACGAAGTAAAGGGTTCAGTTTCCGGCCATGGCAGCCATAATGCAATAAATGCAGGATGCAAAAACAAACATGTGCTGAGAGAGAGAGAGAGAGAGAGAGCAAGCGAGAGGAAGGCAGGGAGGTTAACCAGAAGTCAGTTTCCGGTTTGCTACCCTGCACTGGGGTGGGGGATAAAGGGGTTGGAGAGAGTGCAAAGAGAGAGAGAGAGTGGAAAAAAAACAAAAAACGAAAAAAAAAACACAGGCGTAGGTAACAAAGGAGACGTTCCAATCACAGATGTTCACACAGGCCAGTGACTTCAGGAACCGCAGGAGCGCTTGCACGGCCTTCTGATGCGATGTTGAGTCGTGTCGATGTTGCAGAATTCTTTCTTCCGATAACGGCTAGTCATCCAACTGGTTCAGCACGACGGAGAGCGATTGTCTCTGCACACTGTATTGTGGGCACTGACAAAGAACATGACGAATCGTTTCCGCGTCTCCACAATTGTCACATGCTGCACTGTCGGCCATCCCTATGCGGAACGCGTAGGCATTGGTGAACGCGACGCCCAACCATAGTCTACACAGAAGGGTCGCATCTCTTCGGGGAAGTCTTGTTGGAAGTCGAAGGCTTAAGGTTGGATCCAAGGTGTATAATCGGGCGTACATAAAATGTGGTTTATTCCAGTCTGATGAAGTGCATTGGCGTGCAAGTAGGCGGAGCATCCTTGCAGCATCTGTCCTAGACAGCGGGATCGACAGGCAGTTGTCTTGTTCGTGAGCTGAACGAGCAGCTTGATTGGCACGTTCATTGCCAATAATTCCACAGTTACTTGGCAGCCACTGAAAGATTATTTCGTGTCTTTTCTCTGTCAGGTGGTGTATGGCCTCTGTGATTTTGAAAACCAGTTGTTCCTGTGGACCACGCCGTAAGGCTGACAGTAAACTCTATGTGCTGAGAATTCGATTCACCCCTATATGGTCAGAATTAATGTGCAACTCCCCGCTCTGTTATTTATTTATAGCCTAACATGTGGCTTTGGCACATTGAACCCCATCAATTGGGATGTGATTGGGAGATTTAACTGGCCTTTTGTAGATTCTGCATATTTCTGTCGCATAAAATACAGTAGAGCCCCAGTATCACTTTAGGACGGACTCTCTTAACCTTTTTCATTTTCATGCCACAGACGAGCTAGGTTCGGCCGCACATTTCAAGTGAAAATGGCCAAGGATGAGTTGAGCTTGCGAATGACACTCATCATTTTCTTGCAGTTTTCATTTTCCCATCAACAATACTTTTCATTTTCTTTCCTTTTCTTGTACTATAGGGCTGTTAAGCTTAATTCACTATTGCAATAAACTCAAAATGCGTTATAATAAAAAGCAATATAACAAGGCAAGTGAAATTCCCCTTTAAAGCCTCATTGAGATTCATAGTGCAGTAGTACGTACAATAATGAACATAAAGAAGTAATGGATATAACGAAGTAAATCTGGCTCCCCCCTTCAACTTCATTATAACGAAGTTTTACTGTAAATGGTTGAGATTTTGTATAAGTAGATGGGCTTAAAATATTGTCTACACTGTTTTTCGTAAAGGATTATGCAGTAAAACATTTTGTCATTTTTCGATCAGAATTCAGGATCATAGCATGCACAGAAGTTGAATATGAATATAAATTTTCAGATGAGCTGAAAAGTTTGAGGGCTTTCTGTTTCCACTACATTTAGTGAGTGTGTGTTATGGTGATTCGATGGCAAGATGAACAGAGTTCCAAGGTTCTTTCATGTTCACCATAAAATGAGGCTACTGTACAATATTGTGCTGCTGTAGTAGAAACAGCTTGTGTTTGTGTTTGCTTCTCTTACAAGATTTCATGACTGAACGAAGCACCCTATTACACACAATATCTCACATACTTGTTCTCATATGTTTTGACTTGTCACCTTGTTGATCTGACTTCATTCAGTGACTCTAGAAACATAATGTATAATTCTTGCATACCTTAACTCGTTTAAAATGCATCTTTATCCAAGGTTGGCATCTGCGGACGAACAGGGAGTGGTAAGTCATCTCTGGTCATGGGCCTTTTCAAGATGGTCCCCATCAGTGAAGGGAAAATTTTTGTGGATAACGTCGACATCTCAATGGTGCCTTACGATGTTCTGCGCTCCCGTCTCGCAATCATACCTCAGGAGCCAATTCTCTTTTCTGGAACAATCAGGTGCGTGGGCTGGAGTTGTTTCGCATGAAGCTGGCAGTTATTAAGGGCATACTTATTTTTGTAGTACAACTTAAGAGGAAACATGATAAGCAAATAATTAATTTAACATTCATATGCACGTTTCCTTTTCGCAAACTCAAAATAAGGGTGTTCGTGAGCTGCTTAGTGCATGTGTCTCTTTGTCTATCCGTGTTTTCTTGCCCGTGTTTTGAGGGATAAGCAGTAGTGCTTAAGAAATTTTTGGAGGGATATTTTGTTGAGCAGTAATTGCTGCAGTACATCAGACATCTTTTTTATTGTTGAAAGCACACCCTGAAAAGCTGTCAGCGCTTTAAATGTGGTTCTAACTTTATGACACTTTACATGAAGGTAGCTTGAGTACAGCTGTCCATCTAATAATGTAGCATGCTTTCATGTTTCCTTTGTGTTCACTTTGTAGTTTTGGAAAAGGAAAAGCCTTTATGTGTTGTTTGAAATAATAACATTTGTACATTTCAAGAAGTGTAATTCTGAAACTTCTGCCTGATATGCCTTTTTCTTCTTTCTCTCTCTCTCCTTCTTTCTCATACATTCTTCCTCTTCCTCTTTCTACTGGAAGCAGCACACAATAATCGTAAGCATTTCAAGAATCCTCACACTTGACCTGGTCACACTACAGTTACGCTTAGTCTTGTCTTTAAAGGGACTTCTACTGTGCAGAGCGTGCCTTTGGATTGTGGTGGGAATGTGAAGATTGCGGGTGATATTGATGGAAACAAGCAAGCTTGTTTTCCTTAAACAAGGAAGTATATTTTGAATTTGGTTCGGAAAGTGGTGCAGGAATGACATGTGGCATCACTCAACTGTGAAACAGTGCAATTAATCCTGTGTACCGTCACGTAACAGGAAAAGCCAGACAGGGAGAGTTATTTTGCTTGTATACAATACTGTATTGGCTAAAATTGTATTTTATGCACTGCTGCTAACTTTTGTTTACGTTAGAGAGTAATTTCTTCTTGTTTCCAGCTAGCATGTGTTGAAAAGTGGCACCGCCTTGTGCAAACGAACGGAGTCACGGGAAACAGAGTGCTGCATTGATGCATGGCCTCTGAGATTGCCATCGCATTCAGCAATCAGTGTTGTCGGCCGTCCGTGCGCAATATTAAGATACCATGCAGGTTGAAAAATTCGGCCTTTAAATATTTCTACTCACTTTCCGGAGAAATCACTGCACATTTAAAAACATCAAATGGTAGGCTTTCTATTGCGCTACAAAATAGAAGGTCCTTGTAAAACGGTGGACAGTCCCTTTAATAATGCAAAGTTTTTATATCATTCGGGCTCTGCCCTACCCTGTCCCTGCCATTCTCGCAACCTTCTTCCTTAACGTGGAGTATCGGGCTAGAGCCAGACCACTCAGGCCGACCACTCCACATTTCTCTCATTAAAGTTTCTTCTCTCTCTCGGCTCTGTAGTTTATGTGGAATTGTTACTATGCACTTTCATGGTTTGTAACTATGTTAAAAAAGACCCAGGGACTTTCTCTCTCTTTTTTCTTTTTTTTCAGTCTTACGATTCTTGCTGAGTAGTACACTGAGCAGATTTCCTTTAATACAAAGAACAGGTACATCTTATAAAATGTTCGTACTAATTAAAGTGCACTGGATCATTACGAAACTAAACAAAGGTCCCTTATTTGTTCAGTTTATCAGAGATTTCAGCTTATACAAATATTGTTTTAAAGGGAGTCTTTCTTACACATTTGACTATTTTGTTTTGACAGCTTGCGAGCTTTTCAGGTGTCTCTAATTTATTATTCATAATCACAGGCATTTGGGCATTTTGTATTGCTGTCAGTTTTTATTATCCACTTTTAGTCCTTTTTGCAAGATTTTACAACTCCACTAATAGTATGCTAGTCTTGTATGTGAACACGTTTCTATCCTCTGTGGTTATGCACAAACCAACAGTATTCTATTGCTCATTACATTGTTTCTTCGTCCATGTTTCACTGTTTTCTTCTCGTTACCTAAATTTACTATTGTCTGAATTTTTTTTCATTGCTTCAGCCATGACTAACTATTTTCATTGGCTGTACAAGTTGAAATGAAGTATGTCACAAAATTTTCCTTTAAGGCTGCTTTATGAAATGCATGCAGGTTATACAACGATATTTCATGGAAACACCAGTGTGAAAACCAGTTAGAACTAGCTTAAATTTTCCAGCGTTGTTCATTTATTCAGGTCTATACAGTTTAACACACTGTGTCTCACAGTTACATGTTTCTTTGTGTTCGTGCTGTACTCTAGGCAAAACTTAGACCCCAAAAGAATGCACACAGATGAAGAGCTTTGGAATGTGCTGGAAAAGGCCCACCTCAAGGAGATTGTTGTTCTGTATGGTGGACTGGGTAAGTTCTGTCATCTCATTGCTGTTTTCATTTGCTCACCCTATTCTGACCTCCTTCCTTTGTCTTTTTCTCGCCAGATGGCGAAGTGTCCGAGGAAGGGTCAAACTTCAGCATCGGTCAGAAACAGGTTAGAAACTGCCAACGCATACAACAGCTCTCATGTATTTTTCTTGTATTACTCAACATTTGCAGTCATTATTATAGAGGGGTGTAATAGCTTCATCTACGGAGTTATCATCACCAAACTAATTCCAATGTACGACGAAGGCTTTCCAAGAGATCTTCAGTTACCCCCTTCTGCATCAGCCGAACACATTACATGTCGAGAAATTTTTCATGTCACTACTCCATCTCATTCGTTCTCAACCATACTCAACTGTGCATTTTCCTTTCTTTGACATCCATTCTCTAAATAATAGATTAACAGTTTTTATATTTGATATATTCCACAGCATCTCAAACTCTATTTTGTTTTGTTAGTCTTAATTAGGATAATCATTTGCCCACATTCGATTTGCAATCTATAACGTCATCTTTCTGTCTTTTCAAGTTGTACATATAATTTTTTATTCTTTGAGCATTCGTTTGCTGTTCGCTTCAGTTGGAGTGCAGTATGCAAGCATCCGATGCAACTTTGAGCACAGATATTCTCAATGTTTTGAATGCATGTGCTGCAAACCTGTGGCTTATGTTCTTGTCTGTTGGTCAGCTGTTTTGCTTTGCCAGAGCGCTGCTGCAGCCTTCGAAGGTTCTCGTCCTGGATGAAGCAACGTCATCTTTAGATGCCAACTTGGACAATCTCATACAGGAGACTGTCCTCAATGAGTGGGCCGACTCAACTGTCCTGGCCATAGCTGTAAGTACTCAGAGCGTGCATTCGAATTCAAACTTTATTCCAACATCCAGAACGCTGAAGGCTGTATCAAAAAGCAACTACAAAGTGGACTGCGTAACTTGACTTGAGATCACACATTCCATGCATTACAGACCAATATATCAGAAATGCACTTTCAACACCACTATACACTTTTTGAAGCGATAGCTTTCTTCAGCTACATTGGCTACTTCGCATGATTGGACGATTTTGCACTATAAACAGTGGCACTTATCCAGTGACCAAAGTTGCCTACCAGCTTGGGCCACTAGGTATGCTCTGGCTCCTGTCTTTCTGAGCAGACATGGGTCACTGGTTATGTGCCCGAACAGACAACCTTGGCACGCATGTGTGATATTCGTATATGCCAATTCTTTGCCAATCCCCCAGAATGGATCCACAACAGACACCTCCGCTTCGAGTGCAGTCACTTCGATAGGTAGTCATTGCAACGAAGTTGCAGCCAGGATACTAGGGGATAGTGGAGGTGGCTACGCAGTTTTAACTGAGGTGCAGTGATCAAGACATACTGTGTCGTGGTACCATTCAGAATTGTGGTTGGCAGTGAGATTGCCACTACGTGTGTCTGCTGATGTGCCCGTAAGGTTTCGTGATTCACGGTTGGCATGGTGATATGCAGCAGGTAACTCAAAGCTATCGCTGACTTTGACAATTATCTTTGATGGTTCCTGCCACAGTTTTCCTTTTTTTTTTATAAATGATCTTTAATAAAGCCGTCATCTCGACCCTTCACAGTTATCTTAAGAGGAGTGAAGTTTATCTCCATTGCATGTTTCTCAGTCGTTAGTCTAGCTGTATGAGACTTTTACCGTGTTTTACTTATGCTTTTACCTATGAGTTTCTTGAAGCTATGTTTTCTTTCTTGAAGCTATTAGGTGTTGCACTCACAATTGTTGGAATCTAAATTTGAATCAGTCATAGATTCTTTGCAAGAACACACATACGCATTGCCACAGTTCAGTACTGCCATTTAAGTGCATCTCATGAAAGACATTGCAGTACTATGCGAAAGATGTTAATATGCCAGGATTGTATTCGTTTGACACCAGCACAAGTGATGTCTGTACTGTACTGATCCACTGCGGTTCTTACCAGTGAATGTCAGAGCAACCCTCTACTATTCATCTGCACAGACAGTGATGGTATTTTCTTTTATGCTTTCTTTTTTTTCCCGTCCCAGCATCGAGTGACTGGTTTGCTGAACTTTGACAAGATCATCGTTCTTGAAGCTGGCCATATCGTCGAGTCCGGCTCTCCGGCAGAGTTAAAGCAGAAGAGAGGAAGCATATTTATGTCTCTTCTGAAGGAAGCTGAGCAGTAGCAACATTTTTACAGAGAAGTTGCTAGCTGTTTTTGAACTTGGATAACATTGTTTCCAGAAAGGGCCACTTGCGTGTTACATAGTGCCACTGCTCACAGATTTAATTTTATTTGGAGCAGCACACAAGGTGCCGAAACTGCGACAGCTGCCACATCTTTGAAATGAGCTTTCATTTCTTTAGAAAAACATTTAGTAGAGTTATTTTCGAGAGCACATGACTGAATGACGTACTGTGGCTAGTAGGGTTTCCTGTTGTGTTATCTACAAGAACTGTACTTGTGAGGTAAGGCCTTAAAGTAGCCACCACGGGGAACATTCGACATATTTTTGGCTTACTGTCAGCGTGTCTGTTTAGCTGTGCAAAGAACCGACCACAACCCTAGCCGAAATGTAATCAGTAGTATAATTATCGGTAAAAGCTGATGCCTTGTGGAACACATTTTGGCCACTGTATCAGCGTGGTTATAATCTTGACCGAAATGTGTTCAATACTGTTATACGTCTTGTAATGCACACTTTGGCTACATTAACACTATGGTTATTGCACGGTGCGAAATGGTTATGGTGACACCGGCAGCTATTGTGCAATACCTGTGTCTCATACGGTTTCCACTCTCGGCTTCTCTTGAAGTGGAGTTCTGTGTGCCAAGTGTGGGAACAGCCTCATTCCATACCGGTGCTGAATGTTGCGGGTTATTCTTTTAACAAGTGTTCTCTAATTAGGCATATTTGGTGCCAACCATCTATGTGCCTCCTGCTTGTGTAAATATTTAATGCACTTGTTGCACACTCCTTTTGTCCCGCCAGAGGGTCCATTTCTTTCTTTTTGTCATTGTTCTTTCACCATTGTGCCTACTGCTGAGCAGCTTTTATGATTATTTATTGTTGTTGTTTTTATCTTTCTTTCTTTTGCACTGTTTTGCACTGCATTTTTAGAAAATGAAAGAAAGGTTGTTGAATGGAAGGAGATATTTATTTTACAGATGGAATACTCTATTTTTGCCAATGTCAATTCTACACATGTTCTTGATAAAGTTATTTAATAAACATTTTTCTGTAGGTATTGCTTGCTCATTCTTAGTACTAGTAGCTTGTTTTATTAGAAAGCGAAAAAAAAAGAGGCAGGAAATAAAACACCACGGGCATCATAACTGTCTCGCTCCTTCATGAACACTTAAACTGTCCCGGCGCCGTGGGAAAGATGGAGGTGAAGAGGAAATATAGGGGAGGAAAAAAAATATAATAGACGTAGAGAAAAGTTAAAAGGGAGAGAAGTACACTAGAAAGAACCAATACATAACTATACATAAAGTATACATGAAAAATACACAGTAATGTATTTGCAACAATGGTTCACAACACGAGCTTTGCACTGTGACATTCAGCCTTGCAGTGCTGTTATACACGACACCAAACCCATCTCCTCAGGAACGCCTCCATGCTTGCATGGGCCCTTTCACGAGACCGTGCAGTGCATTCTGGAAAGATCAACTCATCCTCAGAGTTCGTTGTGAGCTCCAAGTTCGTGAAGGTAGACGGGAGTCGGTGGCGCGCAGGCATGTGCGCTGGGCAGCGGTGCATGGGTTGCTTGAAGCTAAATATTTTGTTATGAAAAATAAAAATGTCTGTTTGTGGGGGGGAGGGTTATCTGTGGAACTAACCATAAAGACCCACATTACCCTAAAATAATGCATGTGGTTCGAACATAAATATAATAATAGGGGAAATTTCGGAACTACGAAAAAGTTAAAATGGGAAATTAATCTGTATGCATTACCAACAAAACACTCCATCTTCATCAGAAAAAACAATAACAAGGAACCCCTAAATTGCTATAAGATTTGGTGTACCTGAATACTATGAGAAGCAACTTCTAAGGGCCATAATTTGTTATAAATTGATAAATTACTGGAAATGTCTGCCTTTGTCAAGCACAAGCTTATCACAAACTTGAGATGTGGGCTCTTACTTATACACAGGATATCGTGCTGTGTTTATGCTGCTGTCAATGCAGAATTTTTCTTGATAGAAAAGATGTAGAATGCCTGTTAATTTACTTTTTTTCTGCCTAACATCAACGCTTTTGTCATTTATCTGATGCAAAACCATGCAAATAACAATGGGAGCCTGTGATGTGATTTGCTGTTTTTCCCAGATATGTGATTGGTTTTGTGTTCGGAGGTAGTGGTGGTGGTAGAGATGGGGCAGGAAACTATATACTGCTGTTTTGCTCTTGTGAAACCAGCGCCAGTATAATGTAACAAGTCTATTCCAATGTTGTCCCTTTTGCGCTTACGTTATTACTGGAATTAGCCGATCTTGAATGGTAGATGACAAGAATATAATCGAGCAAAAGCAACCCTTACATTACACCACCCCATTACTGCAATGCTATTATACAGGGTGTCCGAACTATCATGCACCAAGATTTTAAAATATGCAAATGCCACGTAGCTGGACAGAACCAAGGTAATGTTGTTTGCCGTCACTTGAAGATACTCAGATTATTGTATGCAATCCGCCTAATTAGATAATTAGTCTTAATTATATAATCAGCTTCTCAAAGATTATAATTAGATGAAAAGGGTCAATGAGAAAATTGTAGAGCAAAATGAAAAACTCCCGGTACAGCTTTCTATTGCTCAATATGTGCTACATAAAAGTGTTTTTCCGAGCATGAAAGAAGCCCACGAGTACGTGCAAAATTGCGATGCGACTGGCCGCTCGAGGCACTTTGTGTGTATTTGCAAGCTTCTTTAACGCTCGAAAAACAGTTTTATGTAGCACGTATTGAGCAACAGAAAGCTGTATCGGAAGTTTTTCATGTTGCTCTACAATTTTATCATTGACGCTTTTCATCTAACTACAACATGTGAGAAGTTGAATAATTTATTAAGACTAATTATGTAATTAGGCAGAATGCAAAAAATAATCGTATCTCCAAGTGACGGCAGACAACATTACCTGGTTCTATCCAGCTACGTGGCATCTTCGGTTTTTATATTTTTTTGAAATTCAGGGGGTAAAATCCAGTTTTTTTTTTTTTTAGGAAAAACCAGGGAGAATTTGGGTGTTTTGTTGTCTGATAGGAAAAGCAGGGAGAAATCAGGCATATTGTTGACTGGCAGCCCAAAGTTATGGATTATTTTGGTAACTTTCACAAACAATTAACACGTACAAGCAATGGTCTCCTTTTGGACACATTTTTTTAAGCAACATCACTAACAGGAACATGTAATTGTAATGAGAGCTGCTCTCAAATCGTGTAACAAACTCATCTCTAGAAATCCTCGTTTTCAAGCGTTACTAATACATTAAAAAGAAACCACATTAACAAGAACAACAAATAGAGGCCAGTTTGGTGAACAATTCTTTACTTTGTTCTCTGCACTTTTTCAGCAAAGGAAAAATCGCAGAGAAGTACACACTGACATGCTTCTCCTTATCTTGCAAGCCCTTGTTGATGTACGTTATCATATGCATTGGGAACATCTCTGTGTCCAACCTAGACCTGTCGGGCCTTTCGGCCTTGTCTGTTGTCCTGTTTTACTTATTCCCAATATATGCTCTTGCAACAAAATTAATGAAATAGTACCCATCGGGCAAATAAGTGGCCCCCTTTTGAATATAATGTAGTTGGGTAAACATTCTCTCAATGTCACAGCTACTGTTTACAATGCAGAGCAACATCAGTAGGGTGTTAATTCGCTTTCTAGCCCTAGAACACTGATTATATATATGTGACATGCTGAAAACGCAGTGCAATGCCCCATTGTCCTATTCAAGTAAGTGCGCCTACTATTCATTCACACAACGCCGGTGGGTGCTGAACATATTACATTTTTATATATACTGCTTAAGCTATGCTTGAGTGTTAAGTGCAAAGAACGAGGCATACACCATAGTAATATAGTAATAATGTTTATGATAAGATGCACCTTTACACTTGATCACAAAAGGTGGGAAACTTTTATTAGTTTTGTAAACTCTGCATTCATTATCATCCTTAATGAAAGGGATAACTTCGGAGAGAAAGTGGGTTTAACCCGATTCTCATAAATTTTATTCGGGATGTAAAATCGGGAATTATGATGATTTAGCAGAAAATGAAGTAATCACATGTATGCCAATGAAGTGGTCACTTGCCACCTTTGATCCCGATCGAATTTCAGGATCACGATTGGCTCCCTACGCAAAGTTGTGTTGGCCTTTCCCAAAGTACGCCGAACTACACAGCGAGGAAATGGTTGTTTGCGCGTGTGTTCGTGCGTGTGCGTCTACCTCCATGGGCTCCATGGTCTTCAGCTGGTGGCCTCGTGCTTAGATGTCCTCAGATTTTTTTTTTTTCTAATCTTTTGAGTCCATGTATGAATAACCTAACTTAAAAACTAGCTTAATATAGCAGTAAATAAAATAATTTAGGAGTTTCAGATCATTTACTACAAATAAAAAAAAATGTATTGCTAAGTAAAATTAACCTGTTATTAGCGCCAGCCGAAAATTGTATTCTAACAAACGCATCAGAGTCAAATAATAAAGTTTGCTTAATATATAATAATCTCCTTAACTTTATATATTTACATTTTATGATCTGAATTAGCAGCATTATGTTCTTTTATTTTGAAAATATTTGGCGCGACACCTAGCGTCAGAACGAGTGTTGCGAGATCTCGTCCATTCCTTTTTCCTTTTCCACGTTTTTGTGTTGCGGTGTACAAGACGTTTCGTGTCTTCGAGACTTAAAAGTGAGTAAATTACCGTTTGCTATGCCACCGTGTTCACTGGTTGTCTTAATGATATGATTCTCATTCCTAAATAAAAGAGCGTATTCGAATTTAGTAATTTAAGACTACATCACATTGGAATTTAAAAAGCCGTGGGTGCAAGTCATTAAGCCTAAGCGGATCAACACGTGTGAAAGCGCGCAATGTGCGTTGTGGGGACGTGCGATCTTTCTATGGAGAGAAAAAAACAGTGTGCCAGTTTTTGTAATTTCGCTTCCTCCGGGTGGGGCCGCGTGTTTGACTTTACGTTTAGCGTCGTTGCTGCAAACAATGAATACCTGTTCAGCGCAGAAATTAGTAGCCGGCGCACATGCTCACTGCCCTGTGTGAGCGACGTGCTCATTGCTTGCTTATCGATTTTTAGTTGTTACTTCCATTTATCCTGTAATTTGCTCGCTTGCGTAGTGCCTTTTGGCGTACGGAACAAGCGCAGGATCAGTTATTTGAAGTTGACATAGGGTACTCGCGTTTGTGCACAGATGGTAGTTGAAAAAACTGTGCACTGCTCTTGCCGTTCGCGTTGAATAAAGTAGATTCCAGAACTGAAGAACTGCTTCATTCAACATATGGTAACTCCTACACGTAGCTCTGGTGGCGTTTACCTGCACGTGCTTTCAACCGGCGTTTTCACAATGCCACGTGATTTCGTGTGCGAGTTGGGAATAAACTTCATTTAGGTGATCAGAAACTCAAATCCTGGTCCTTCTGGTAATTTTATGAAGCTGTTCATGCTACCTGCCCCGAGCATGAACTTCCAGATGTCGCCTTGTCAAACCTGGTGTGTAGCATCGGCTTGGCATCGATGTGGGATTACCTGCATCGATCACTGCAGTTAACTGCCGCAGCTGAACCTCTCCCGCTGTGTCGAACGACGCGACATGAAGTTTACGTGGAGCATGTGGTCAATAGCAGCGTAATTCGCCGTTTCAGATGCGTTACGTCGCCGCTTACCTCCTGGCCTCCATGGGCGGAAACAAAGATCCGTCCGCCGCCGACATCGAGAAGATCCTCGGCAGCGTCGGAATCGAATCCGACAGCGAGCGACTCAACAAGGTGATCAGCGAGCTGAAGGGAAAGACCGTCGACGAAGTCATCGCGAAGGGTGAGTCGCTGCAGCGTATATAATCAGAAGCTTGATACAAATATGTAGGTGCAAAATCGCGGATGTCAGCATAGCAGCCAGAACTCGCATATTGTGTTCCTGCTTTATCTCGGTAAACACTGTATGTACGTTAGACAACGCTTGTGCTTTGCAGAAGTGTGTGGGTCTAAGATTAGGGTGTGCACTGACGTCATTCTAGGCACCTTGTTGGGTGAACCAGCTTGCTGGGCAGCTGTGGCTGTTGGCATCTTGTGTGTTGCTCCAACAGAACCGGTAGGGCAGGGGCCTCTCCTAAGCTTTCTTTCCTCCATAGCAGCAGGTTACCCGCAGCAGTGAATATGATACACTGTCATCTTGGGCACCATGTTGGCAAACCATCACAGTTGAAAGCTGCATCCATGAACTCGTGTGAAAGCTATCTATAGGATTTTTCATTACCAATTACCTCACCCTAATGATCCATCATTCACTGTCTTGTTGAGGCCATAATGCTATGCATTATTTTCATTTGGAGCAAACGTTTATAAGGCAAACAAATGGAGTATGGCTGCGCGAGTTTTCAAGACTTCATAGTGTAACAGTATGCAACCCGTCCCCCTGTCACTGCTTTTTTGTATTCCACCTTTCGACGCAAAAATGTGCATTGTATCTTCCTTTGCAGTTAAAGGCTGCCAGTTATGTCTCTCAACTCTTATAAGGTTCTGCCAAGTCTTAAAAAAAATTGCTTGGTAGCTTTGACCAAGCACGTACTGTATTTGCAGTGCGTGTACCATGCTTAGAATGGCTGTTCTACCTTTGTATTTTTATACCTTGTCAATTTTGGAAATACCACACCGTTACCGCGGGGGCTGTAACCCCCCCCCCCCCCCCCTGAGGCCGACTTTACCTTTAGAGCTCTTTGCCTCATGGTGCAACATATATGCTTGTCGTTCATAAAGGTGGTGACATGTCGCAATTTATTGCGCTGCAAATGTTGAAAAGAGATTTCCATTTTAGCCAGCAAAAGTACTGAACTATAAATTGAAAATTGGGGCCCATTCCATTGGGAATATGGGGTTTAATGTTGCAAAATTGCACGGTGAGTTATGCTTTTTATAGAACGAGTAGGTATATGGGTCAGTTATCTGCACTCTCATTGTAAAATTTAGTAAAATTTTTTCATTCTAAATACTAATTCGACTCCTAATGTACTACCTAAGATGTATGCTTTCCTTGCTCTTGCGCTACAAATAAACTTCAAAAGGCGGAGGATCTGTTCATTTAACATGAGCATGAAGAAAATTGAACTTAGTTTGACCTGTTGTCAGTTATTGCATGACGAGATGTGCTTTAAAAATTGTAAGACCGACTGAATAATGCTGCTAATAAAAAGGGTGGATGTCTGGGTTTGCTTAAAGCGTGTTAACAGATTTTGTGTGTGTGTGCTTGGGAAAATGGCGTTTTTATAGTTCAATCAGCAGGCTCATCACTGTGTTTGGGGTCAGAAACATGGTGTCCTGGTTGGTCTTGCAGCTGTTGCGACGTGAAAAGCTGTGGCTATAACAGGTTGTGTTAACTTTGCAGGCAAGGAAAAGCTGGCTACAATGCCCTCTGGTGGTGGTGCAGCTGCTGCTGCCGCTCCCGCTCCTGCGGCCGCTGGTGGTGGTGGTGCAGCAGCTCCAAAGGGTGAGTGTGCTCATTCTGACTTTCCTCTCACCCGAATCGGAACAGAAACACAACTCGCACTCTTGACCTTCTGCTTTCCATGGTATTACTCCTGTCTGACAGGGGTGCAGGAACAGTGCATTATTAACGTAACCACAGGTGAAAAGTATCTCAAAGTGGCCATGACGTGGTCGTCCAACAGTTTATGTTTATTTTTGTAACTGAGAGTAAAGGGTCCACTATAGTTAACGGGCTCCCAGCGCATATTTTAACCCGAAATTTCAATTTGAAATTGCCGCCCCTCAATTCCTCCCACCGACCGGTGGGAGGCTGCGTGTGACATCGGCAAGGCTGTGTGTGACATCGGGAGCTGCAGGGCCACCTTTGTGTCGTCTGCTTTGAAACGGTTCGAGTCTTCAAATAAAAATTATTTACTGCATCAAATGCACTCAAATTTCACCAGCTTCCTGTGGGATGCGTAGGGTTTAAAGGGAAGCTGAATATGTTTTAGAATTTGAAGATTTACGGGGGTTTGGAAGGCTGACACAGTATAATATAAAGTCCTGCAGTTATTTTCTCGAGTATGCGTGTAGCAGCACCGCAATCGCGGTTCAAATTTTCGTTGAAGCTCCGCTCACTTCGCTTGGCGAGCGTAGCGACGAAAGACCAGGCACGTGGATGACGTCTATACACGGGTCATGTGAGAGCTCTCTTCGAATAACGCTCCTCGCTGATACCTATAATGACGTCATGATCGGCTTTGCCATCAGAGCCCCTTAAACGACCCACAGCATCTCCCGCTGACAGTGCAGCTTGTTTTTGCCAAATTAAAGCAACTAGTGGTGACTTCTGACCTGTTAAACTATGATTTTCGTATTCACGGGGTGAAAAACTAATAATTTGTTGAAAGCTCACTTGAAAAGTAATTCAGCTGCCCTTTAACATACATGCACAACTTTGGTGTCATGGCCCCTTTAAAAGTTTTTCCACTCACTTGTTCCCTCTTAGAAAGTGAGCTCAGGTCTACCGACTCACTGTTGCTGCAGCTGCCGGCGGCGTCTTTGTTGCCACCAATTCCGTAAATGCTTTACAGTTCGGTGTATAAACACTGTTTCAAGGGCTAAATGCTGCTGTTCGAGCAGGCAGCTCTTCAGTTCAGAGCAAAGTTCAGCGATGAGTGCTGTGGGGTCTCACACATGCTCTTAAGACCGAGGGACGACACTACAGTAGCGCAAACAATCAAAAGGGCATTTATTGCACCTTTCATACACTAATGCCTGCTAGCCAAATTATTGCCCATATAACATGCTGATGGGCGTGCTACAAGTCGAAGTTCGACTTGCCGTAACTCGATAGCGAGTGAATATGTTTGCTCCCATGCTGAACACCAGCGCTTAGTCATCCGCGTGTACGGTCACAAGAACGATTCCCTAGTCAAAGAGGCACAGCCTGCTCCCTTTTGCGCCCGAGTAACCCCGTCGTTAAGTGGTGTTAGCAGCACAACACTCGCGCCATCTCTCATACTAACCTGTAACCACGCCGACTGCTGTCAGCTCTTAGCAATGTGGAGAAGCCGGATTACAGGAGATGCGAGCAAGAGCCTATGTGGGGAGATATCAGGGTTAGTAAAAATGTGCACATGTGCACACAGCAACTATGAAAACAATTTTATAAAGAAATGAAAACATGCCACGTACAGTCAAACCTCGATGTAACGAACTATTTTACTTCCCCATCTTAGTTTTTTAATTAAAAAACCTTGATACAACGAAATTCTTAATTAACGAAGGTTTTTCGCTGCAAGTACAACTTTGGTACATTGAGGTTTGACTGTAGATTCTACCACTGGGCCAATTTCAAGGAGCTATCCCCTTTATGTGCCCCCACATTAACCAAGTCTTTTGCACCTCTAAGAAGGCATTCTTTGTTGCAAAGTTGAGTGTTTTGCTGATGCTGGCTTACTGTCTTACACAAGATTGTCGTGCTTGCATCGCAAGTGGGGAACGACACCAAATTGACCATTTGCACCTTTGGCATTGCTAGGAATTATGGGGCTTTTGAAAACCGTTTTGGCAACTGGTAATCTCTAGTAGAGTTGGTTCTGTACTGTTTTAAATATGCAACAGAAGATGCACTTCCAGTGGGAGAAGTCTGCAGTGGACATTCCCATGGCCTCCCATTTGACTGTTTTGCTGATAGGGGGAAGCATTGGTTCTATGACCAGTGCCCCCAGTCTTGTATTTCACCTTGTTTGCAACCTTGTTTCTATTGCTTTTGCAGAAGCAGCCAAGAAAGAGGAAAAGAAGGAAGAGTCCGAGGAGGATGACGACATGGGTTTCGGCCTGTTCGACTAACGTCGCAACATTAAAACGTGCCATTTTCATTGTAAATGAAACTCATGGTTACTCTCGTGCACACTTGTCGTTTCTTGCTCTCATTGGTTGCAGTTTGGGTGGCATCTGTGGCCAGTTTATGGTTCTGGACTGCCTTCCACAGAGCCATCAGTTGCTAAAACCAAAAGGGCCTAGAGGAATTGGAAGTCACTGCCATTGATTCATTCCTGAGCTGCATCATAGACAGACTTGCACATGGCACTGAAAGAAAGTAAAACATTACAATTATTTCATTATAAAATTTCTTTTATCACAGTGAACAATTGCTGCCCCACGAAAGTAATACAGCAATTACTAGAAAGTAATAGATTACTTTTACATCGCAAATCAGCTGTGGTGGAAATGGTATTGCGTGGCTAAGCATCCTGGCCACGGTGGCTGCATTTCGATGGGGTCAAAATTACTTTCCCTCGCAATGGTGTGCCTCAAATCGTGGTTTTGGCACATAACCACAGAATTTAAACATTTATTACTATTGCACAAATACAGTAAATGTAATTGAGCTGGCCTGGCTCATTTAATGCATCTTCTGCGGCACTTCACACATTTGTCCTCTCTAACAATTGGTTTTCAAAATTTGGAGCGGTCATTTCCCTTGTTTACTTGAGGACGTCAGCAGTCGCGCTGAAGGCTTGCTCGGTGTGTGCACTGGAGGGAGTGGTGTGACGTGCATGCACTGAACGGAGATAACAGGTTGGGAACTGTTCAAAATAAAAAAAAAGGCTAAGCTCACTAAACACGAGTTGTGAAAAGATGGTGTTCGTGCCACACAGAAACTCTGAACCATTGCAAGATGCAGAATATAGTGCCGGCAATAGAGGAAGTGTGCCCTGCCTTTAAGACTAAACAGATACTGTGTGCTGGCTGTTAGTAGCTATGAACGTCCACAGCCACGTAGTTGCAACGTGGTACGACAGCAGGCATTCTATGCTGTAGTTCCTGCCAAATTCAAGTGCTCAAAAATGTTGCAGCTTGTGTCATCAGTCAAGTCACTGGTTTATGTAATTGGTTCATAAAGAAGTATATGAATTGCATGTGAGCATTCCTGTGTAAAATAACTGGTCTGTTCATTACAAATTACCAAGAAATGTAATTGATTATAAGTCCTTAGTTAAGTGTAATGCGTTACTAAGTCTATTGTGGGGCTTATATTAGTGCCGAGCATCTCTGGGCTTTTCTCTACTAATATGTTTTGCTGCACAAAGAGTTCTTGTGGTTATGAGCTGTTCAACGCCTGAAGCCTACTAACTGCATTTATACAAGTCTATTATACCTGACGAATTTGCTCATGCATCCTAGAACTTCACTCCTCTTTTATGTGCATGTAGCCCTTGGTGAGCTGAGATTTCTGAGGCATCTGGTGGAAGTAATCAGTGTTTTAAGGTGAAACATGATTGGGATCAATCCCCATGTTTCTTTGTATGTTGAGTGGTGTCATTTTTAATTTTGACCATAGTAGAGCCAGTGGGTACAACTTCGTTCTTTGTAATGGAATTGTAAATTGTAACAAAACTTGTACATATGTCAGCTCATACAAGTAGGTATCTCTAAAGGAAATGGGCCTCTAAATGAAATAGCACATAACATTAACTTATTTCTTGTATTTGGGTTACGTGCAGCAGTTACAGGTTATGTTCAGCAGGTAACAAGGTGTATGCCACCTGATGCTTTGGCCTATTGTAGCAAGGAATTCAGAGTTGTGCTAGCGAGCACATCTCTGTTCTGCCTAATAAAACTAGTTGCGACATAACCTGTGGATATTTCAGCAGACAGACATCTTTACTGGGATAGCATGACATTCAATGGTTTTTTAGATTTTCTAAAATTTCTAATATTTGGCCAAGCCCAATGTTGGGTATTTGCCTGTGTTGTACTTCTCTGTGCATATGCCTGTCGCCATTCTTTGTCCTTGCAAAATTGGTGCATCAACATTTCTCACTGTGCATCTGCCTGGTTTGGTGTTATATTTCAGCATAGCTTGTGAACGGCGTACTGCATAAGCATTGCATCGCAGCAATTTTGTGACCTTTGCGACGTTATGCCATAACTTTTCTTTTGCCAGAGTACAATTTGGTCATGCCATTGTCATTGCCTTGCCTCATACATATTTGTCCCTGTAACATTTTACAGAAAAAAAAACCTGCAGATCCCATGTGCTGTAGTAATTGTATAAAGCGACGCTTTCATTGGTGTTAAGAGTGCTATTTCTGTTCAGCGATTATTTGCAAGTAGAGACCACACGACCCAGTTCGGCACATTTTCACTGGGAATCACCTTGCTTGACAAACACGTGTTCGAGCATGCACTTGCCACGTGTGACGACGATAGAACGATCACGATGGCATGAAGGTGACGACAACCCAACGACGATGATGGATCGGCGGTGATGGCATGACACTAATCACTACAGCAAAATGAAGACAATGGAACACCATGACGGCAATGTAAACATGACAATGGCATGATATAACGATGTGATGACCACGACAGCGGTTGCTAAACTGCCAATGGTATATAACGAGGACGGGGTGATGAAGGGACTCACGGAGTTGGAATGACGAGAATATGATGATGCTAAAATGATTACAATGGTATGACAACGGCAGGGCGACAATGGTATGATGCAGGAATGACCATGACGACAGTGTGATGGCAGCGACATGAAGCTGATACTGCTATGATGCCCATGGTATGACAGTAGCATGACGATGCTAAAATGATTACTATGATACGACTGCATGAGGACATGGTATGATGGTGTTGGAATACTGCTGTATGACGACGGGGTGTGTCGTTGACGGCATGAGGACAATGGGATGGCGAAGTTGAAATAACGCCTTCACGACAGTGGAATCGCTATGACAAAATGACAATGGAACGACCACTACGGCATGACGACGGCGTGTTAGTGTTGGGAGTTCACGTACGTCGGCGATTACGTGCATGTGTCGCCGCGGGCCGCCTCGATTCGCACTATATCAGGTGCCGGCGAATCATACAAGTCTGTAGCCAGGGGGCAGCAGTGAGGACAGTGGTACGATGATGACGGCATGACATTTCTTTCAGTATGACCCACGTGTTCGGCAAGGTCTATTCGGCCAGCCAGCAGCAGCGGGAAAGTCGAAGAGGAAAACTTCGCTTTAAAAAACGATGCCGGCTACACAGAAAATATTTGCATAAGATGGCGTGAATTCCCACAGCATGTAGGATGTGCACATTTTTTTTTCTGCGCAACACCAGCCCGAAATGCGGAGAGCTGGACATGCCAGATGTACCGCCGCGGTTTCTAGCGGTGTCCAGATCTTGGCGCCCAGACCACCGTGGTCTAGACATACTAGGAAAAAGTCAAGTAATAGTCAGGAAATTTTTTTAGTGAGCGAAGTCAGGAAACTGAGTAAACTGCAAGTTTGGCTAATTGATGTGGGTCAATTACGCCGCAAAGCTTTCAGGCTCTTCCTGTGACTAACTCAGTGATGAACGCTTGTCTGTGTAACTGTGCTAAGTGTGAACTCTCTTCTCTTTCAAACCCCTTCCCGTGGTGGGCAGGGTAGCTAGCCTAACGGGCTCAGCCTGGTTAAACCCCCCTGCCTTTCCCTTATGACTTTGGCACACCATTCCCTTCCTTATGGCACACCATTAGCTGTCGTACACAATTCTGGCCTCAATCGCCATATCAAAGGTATTTCGTAAATTACGCGCGACACTGGTTTGCCAGGAAGTGAAGTATCTTGTGTGTTGTGGTAAAGCATATTGACAGCGGCAGGTGCCTAACGTGACAACGTACACGTCATCAACGAATCAAGCATTCATGTTTACAGCAAAGCTGTCTATGGTTAGGGTTCTATGCATTTCTTTGTGTCCATCAACAGATCTGCGTGTGCAAAAACTCGGCTCCCGAATTTGATGCAAAATCGCTTCATTCTAAGCAAAACCTTATGTCTCATCACTCGGATATGTATTTTGATTAAATTAGTTATCAATAGGCACTATTTTCAAGATCAGTAGACTAGCTGGTAGATTTTAAAAACTCAGAAGATTTGCGGCTGTGCGGCCCGCGTCGGCCATGTCTACGTTCACACCGCTCTCTCCTTTCGTCGTTCCAGGCTCGTGCGTGCCTAGTTTTCTTCCGCGCTCCCGGGCGGCGGCCCCGTGGTACGTTGACGGCATGTAGGAAGGAAAACAAGCTGCCGTTATCCATTTGAAACTTCTCTCGTAATGGGTAGGCTGCGTATAGTGCGTACTCCCGAGGAGCAGCGCCCCTACGAATAGCGAGGGCGAGAACATATGCGAGAATGCAATCGGCGGTGGCGGCCGGCCAACACCGATGATGAGGGGCTTTAACCGATGAAGATCGTTCCCGAGAGGCCAGCTACACACGGCTCGGCATGGAAGACGACGCAAGTAGTGTGCCAAAGCTTCGCTGGTCTACCACCGGCTTCACAGAGTGGAACGGCTCATGATTTTTTTTCGGACTGGTCCGTAGTGGCCGCTTAGTAGCCCATAAAAGCACCGTTGTTATTCCATCCAGTCTTAATTGGTGTAGCAGATCCAGTAGGATGTGCTGTCATACAGGGGGTACAACATGCGGAGAGACCATAGGCCGAGGAAGGCGCTGCACAGATAAAGTGCAGGGCTGCCGCGACTGCTGCACTATAGTGCACTTTGTTACACTATTAGAAATACAGATGTAATAGCGTATCTTCATTGGAGATGTGGCACAAACATTATGTGCCCTCCATTCCCTTGAAGAAACGCCCACATACAGCACGAAGTTCTCATATAAGCATGAAACGCTGTTGGAAAATATAAGAAAAACTACGAGCCGCTGCAGTGAGAGCTACATGTGCAGCGCTTTCACGGGGAAAACGTGCGCGAATTTTAGTGAACATGCTACGTACTGCTAATCACAATTGCTGGAGCAGGGACCCACTTTGAAAAATGTTTTAGACTGCCGCTCTTAGGTGCCCGTTCCTGCGGCGAACGTCGGCGTAACCGAGCGAACGAGCGCAGTGAAGGATGAAAGAGCGAAGACGGGGCGCAGCGGGGGATCAATGACGCGAGGAGGAAAGCGGAGGAGGTTGCAACGAAACCATGATGCGGAAAACGGAAGAGGAAGGTATGGCGAAAGCGTGAGAAGAAAAGCGTAGTGCGGGGCGACGATGGCTACGAGATGGCGCCGGAGTAGCGCGCGTCGTCTGGGAGGTCTGTCTGCGGCGGTTGCTGTGAATTGTGCCCACTTGTCACCCACGCGTTGCCTCTCGCGATCTCCAGATCACCGAGGCAGTAGCGCTACACTTCGCTCCGTTTGCAACGTACCGCACGAGACAGATTGTCCGCGCCAGCCAATATATCGCGAAATGAAAAGACGTATAGAGCTGCGCTCAAATTTCTCATTAGGGAGTATCGTAATCGTCGGTGAATTTTTTCTGGCTTACAATAACAATACTTAGATTAAACATTCTCAAGCAAGTCGTTACGTTTCCTGCTGTAAACATTATCATTGGCATGTTTAGATGATCAGGATCGCGACAGTGTGGAATTTACAGGTGAACACTCGTCAAAAGTGCCATTTTCTCGTGTTCAGGATGATTTATTTTCCTACATTTTGTGTTCGTTGCATACCAGAACGCTCTTAACCAATTATTTATGTTTAAGACTACCACAATCAGATAATAATATCATCATCGTCAGCCTATATTTATGTCCACTGCAGGACGAAGGCCTCTCCCTGTGATCTCCAATTACCCCTGTCTTGCGCTAGCTGATTCCAGGTTGCGCCTGCAAATTTGCAAACTTCATCACCCCGCCTAGTTTTCTGCCGTCTTCGACTGCGCTTCCCTTCTCTTGGTATCCATTCCATAACTCTAATGGTCCACCGTTTATCCATCCTAAGCATTACATGGCCTGCCCAGCTCCATTTTTTCCGTTTAATGTCAACTAGAATATCGGTTATCCCCGTTTGTTCTCTGATCCACACCGCTCGCTCTCTTCTTGTCTCTTAACGTTAGGCCTAACATTTTTCGTTCTATCGCTCTTTGTGCGGTCCTTAACTTGTTCTCGAGCTTCTTTGTTAACCTCCAAGTTTCTGCCCCATATAATAATATAACAGTGAACAAAACTAAAATTGCTGTAAAAATCAGTACACGTCCCCGAAGCTGTGATTTTGCTTAGACAATAAATACAGCATATATAAAATGATCTACAACAGGGGTCACATATACAGGGTGTTCATTTTTAAGTTTTACGGAATTTGAAAAAAATCACCTATGACAGTTAGCATAATTCTTATCGTTGAGCGGGTTATTCGAAGAGGCGGACATTATAGTAGCACGATAAATCGAAACACATATTTAATGAATTAACAAAAATGACTACTGAACTTCTGCGACATGGCGACATGGTACTGCGGCATGGCGTCGCAGCGACGCACTCTCCTCACGCAACATCTCACGCGCTAATGCGGCAGCTGGTGTTCCCTTTCGCGCACGCTGCTACGTTCGAGGCGCGCTCGTGCCCGGCGTTCCGGCTCAATTGCTACGATCGCTTTGAAGGGACCTGATGCAGCGAGAAAATCTGACAATTGTCTACTAAAGCCTAAGCATTCTTTGCTACCGGAAAGGCCATGGGTAGACGCGCATAAGCTAGGAAAAGCAAGTAAGGAAAAGCGAAGTCACAGTCGAGCCAAACAATGCTTACGCATTAGTAGACAATTCTGAGAATTTCTGTAGTTTTTATTAGTGGCAGAGCACTGAGTGACACTCTGTTAGTTTCTTGCGCAGCAACTTGCGGTAAGGGCCCGACTTCCGGTTTGTCACAGAGGTGGGACGAAATTAAAAATAAATCATATAGTAATAAAAACAGGTAGATATCGATGGTTCTACTTATGGTTGATGATAGATATGACATCAGAACACAGGTTTAGCACAGTAAAGAGCTAATTAAGCGTCAGGAATAATTAGAAGCATTTAAGAAAAGACTAGTTGCCATACACCAAAGCACACAATCGTACACTTTAGATACCCACCGCATCAGTAAAGGTTCCCGTGAAACTACAAGACCAGAAGTGACGTCACACTTAAACTAGGGGTACCCGCTCATTACTAATTAAAATAAAAACCGCTTACCCTTGCACTCGGTCGCGCAACGCTTGAAACAGCGAAGCTGGGTGATCGTAGCCATAGAATTTCTCGCTATTACACCTAGAGGGTAATCTGGCGCCACAGTCTATGTGAGTTTCTTAAAGGGCGCTGTGCCGTCATGGGAATGACGGGATATGTGTCCGCGAGGCTTGTGTTGGCTGGTGTTAATTGTACGAGGCTTCGCCTAAAACGTGGATATGGCTACTCAAATACTGCGTTGTTAAAATAAAATCTACATAAACGGCTTTCATTCACCCATATTACATCTCTCAATAAAGTTTACACACCTACAATGCAGATTCAACTGAAGAAAAACAAGAACAGACAAGTTGTTTCAAAGCGAGCGAGAATCTTGTCGTCTGTCCTCCAACTTTAATGGCCCTCTGATGCTTTTTCCGTTTATATAATTGTAGATCCAATAATAAGTCCTCAAATTTGACCAAAACATGTTTTTATGTAATAGTAAAGCTAAACAGCTTTTTACGTGCTGTTTCGGCAGGAAAATAATCATTGTGACAGACGGAACAGTGCAAGCCAGGCGCGTCTTCAAGGCGTTTTGTCTCTCCAAGAACGGTGCCAATCCACATCTCTGCACGTCTCTGCAAGCTTGCATTACCGCTTTGTGACTGCACCATAGAGAAATAAAAGTGACTAAATTACTGAACTCGGTGTGTACCTCTAACTCGATGTCGTATACAATCTTGTTGGACACCTCCGACATGCACTTGGCTTTCACTGTTTCATCACCGCCCACAATTTGTTCAACGCCATACACGTGTGGAAGCAGAAGCTTCCCTTTCTTGAGGTTGCCGCCACGAAAAAAGCTGTCGGCGTCAGTAACCTTCTTGAAACCGCATTGCAGACTTCGCATTGCTGTTCAGCAAGCAGGCAATCTGCCGCTGTCGAAAACGGAGCGCCGTGAGCACGAGCAGCGAAGGAAAGCGCGGGCGAAACAATGTAAACAAAGCGGAGACTGCACCACGGCGCGACCGCGCTGCTTAACAATTCCACATTGGGGGCGCTTCCACTTCTGGCGATAGTTCTTACGTCAGCTGCGGAGGGGCGCGTAAGGTACGCTTCGTGCGCCGTCCGCTAGGGGGCTACGCGTTGCGCCCTTCTCGCAGAAGACATTGTGCTACTAGCGGACAATAAAAAAGATTCACAGATACTTTTGAATATCTGTGGCAACGCAGCGACAAATCTAGGCCTTAAGTTTAGCACAGAGAAATCAGGAATTGTGATCTTTAATGAAGAGACGAGTAACTTCGTGGTGTCAATTCAACAGCAAGTCGTACTCATAGTGAAACAATATAAGTACCTCGGGGTACACATAAACGAAGGAAAGAATTACTCAAGCAACCACCAAGATAATCTGAAAATAAAGGGGAAGTTGAATGCAGCAATAATGAAACACAGAGCACTGTGGGACCACAATAAGTATGAGGTGGTGCGTGGAATCTGGAAAGGAGTAATGGTGCCAGCGCTAACGTTCGCAAATGCCATTCTGTGCTTAAAATTGGATATCTTGTCGGGGTTGGAAGTTAGCCAAACATCAGTGGGCCGGTTGGCTTTGGGAGCCTACGAAAATAACACAAATGAGGTAGTTCAGGGTGACATGGGTTGGGCCTCTTTTGAAGTCAGAGAAGCACACAGCAAAATTAGTTTTGAAGAAAGGCTCAGGAACATGGATGAAAATAAATGAGCGGCTAAAGTGCACAAGTATCTGTACATGAAACGCGTGGACACAGAATGGAGGAAGAGGTCAAGGAAGTTGGCAACCAAGTACAGTATAATCGAAACTGTAAATAGATAACTACGAGTCATCAGAAAGAAAGTAAGAGAAATAGAGACCGTGAATTGGAGGCAAAGAATGGAAACAAAAGAACCATGGAGATTTACAAGAATGGGAAGAAAGAAATTAGAAAGGAATATCTGTACGATAACACAAAGGGCAGTGCCTTGCTATTTGAGGCTCGAGCCGGTTGCCTAAGGACCAAAACATACCGGAGCAAATATTCGGAACTAGAACTAGATGAGGCATGTGTATGCTGCAGTAAAGATCCAGAGATCACTCAGCACATCCTAATGGAATGCGACGGGATCCACCCAGCGAGAACCGTAGGTAACGTACAACTTCCAGAAGCGCTTGGGTTTAAAGTGGAAGGAAACATCAACCGATCAGCCGTAGAGATAAGCAAGAGACGATTAGAGTACTGGTGAAAAAAAAAAAGCAGGGAAAGGATGGATGCTACCTGAGCTCTTAAAATCATAGGTAACGGTACAAGGTAAATTTTTGGAAAAGGAAAAGAAAGAAAAATATTAATGAGAGGTATGCAAAAATGCGAGATAAAGAACATGTATAGTATACCTGTTTAAATCAAGGAGGCTAGGTGACTATTTGTCGCCGCCCCCGTTTCAAATGGGATGTCAATAAATCATCATCATCATCTCGCCCTCCTTCACCCGCTCCTCTGTGTGTGGCGGTTTCCCGCCAGTTCCGTCCGTTCGCTCGTTCCTCCGAGTTCGGTTTCGCGCCCGTTCCGTTTGCCTTGGAAGTAGACTACGAGGACGCCGGGCCAACTGTTGTGCACCGTCGAGTTTCCGACGACGAGGACGCCGGGCCTAGTGTAGTGCATTGTAGTGTTGTTTACATCGTCTACATCAAGAGCTCACCAGCATTCTCTGTGTCTGTGTCGTACTTCACTTTAATAACACAAAGTCAACACAAGGAAAACACAAAGTCAACCGGAACAATACACCAGGGTACACCAACGCCGAGGTGCGAGTGCTAGCAGCAGACACCTAAGCCAAGGCTTATGGTCGTTTCTCAATTTTATTATTATTATTATTATTATTATTATTATTATTATTATTATTATTATTATTATTATTATTATTATTATTATTATTATTATTATTATTATTATTATTATTACTGCATGCACAAACCGCACGATATGTTTTTTTTTTCTTTCATGGAACCCGCACCCTGCAGACTTAGTAAATGATCAGTATATGAATATAGAGTTGTCGGAATTGCTGAAATCTGCTGATTCCTGCCTACTTCTGGTAACGAGTTGCGAGAAAAAGCTGATGTCGTTGCTGGGAGGCGTTTTAACATTGTAGTGCTTGCACGGCAACATGAAAACAGCGAAGTAGGCTGAAGTAGAAAAAAAAATAGGCAATTTATTATAAGTAAGCAGAAGAAACATCTACATCTGACTGTAAATAACCGGAATGTCACGATGCTATAATTTTGTGCGAGTGAGATAAGATTTCTGTAATATAAGTTTCTCTTATACGTGAGAAGGCATAATTAACTAGCATTACACGGGCATCTACTTTGGTTGCATGTTAAGGAAGAAGCTTGACTCTGCCGATTGCCTGGGAGCATATTTTGTATTTATGCCTTCGATGTTATTTCTTTATAAAGTGTTTCCAGAAATTGGAAAATCAAATTTGTGAGTAGGGCATTTGCAAAACTTACTCAAGCAATGTGACAATTTTACGTAAATCGTAGACTAATACATTGCATACTTGTCCGCTTTAGACGCAAGTTGTACAGTTGCAGCTTACAGAATTGCAGTGGCTGTTCCTGGTGCCAACACTGCAATGCGGGCTTGTTGGTATGTCATCTTGGAATAGTAGTGTATAGAGCATAAAACTATTACAACAGAAGGTCCATGAACACACAGACACGGCGCTATGTGCATGAAAGGGCCCGTTGAACAATAGAGTTGAATAACACCACGTCTGTGCGTTCATGGGCTTTCTATTCACCTCGCCTGTATATGCGCTGCACTAGCATTCTATTCTGTCGCAAAGATACGGAGCTGTAAATAATAAATGCTTATTATTTTTTTTAATTCGTCCATTTTTGACGACGTCTGTGAAACACGAAAATGGTGGTCTTAAATCAAAACTGCGGTTTCAACAGTCAGTAAATTTTATTTTTGGCATGCTCATTCTAGCGATTATCCAGCAGTGGTCGATAACCAGAAGATTCCACTGGCTCCGCGCGTCTGTTCGTCTTTTCTTCCGTTAGGATTCGCTGTTCTGCCCACCGCTGTGGTCGCCCTCGAGTGCAACGAGCCAACGCCACACGCGGCGAAGACGGTCGAACTTCGTGCCGGCTTCAACGGGGGGCGTCGGTACCTTATCATGCTGCTGCTCACGCGTCCCTGGCATCGTATGAGCGGTGACACTGACGCTATCTTCCTCGGCAGTGCGGTAGCTGCCACTCGAGGAAGTCTCACTCGCAGCGCTGCTGCACGATGTCGCGCTCGATTCCCTACAGATCCTCTTGGCTTGTCCGGAAGGTTCATCGGGCGGCAGCTCAGCGCGTGTTCTTCGCCTCTTGGTCGTGCGAGGCGCCGTCGCCACGGCTTCCTCTTGCATCGACGACGTCTTGGCCAATGCCGTCGCCTTTCCGGCTTTTTTCGGCCTTTCTGGGTCCCCTGAGCTCATCGCAGCACCTTCACGGTCACAGGTGACTCGCTGGGCAACGTCCTGTCCCTTCGTCCGCGTGTTTGGCGTCTTCCCGTCCCCGGCTTCTTGCACCGTTTTGAGTTTCTTCTCTGGGCGAGCAGCTCTTGTTGTCTTACTGGTCGCCTTACGTTTCGTGACGGCCGACAGGCACCCAGATCCCTCGGCCTTGACTTCGGGCTTGCTCAGGGTGGCCCCGGCTTCGTCCTTGCGCGCGGTCTCAGCTCTCTTCGCGGCGAGCCTCGCCGACCTCCGGCAGACATTCGGTGGTTCAGAAGACATGTTGAAGCGGTCCGGGGGACGGTACTGACTTGCGAGTAATAGGCCTACCGTCAAACCGTGCTTCTAAGAGTTGCTTCCGTAGCGCGATTTTGTTACCGCCACTATCTCCTACTTCGAGCCTTCTTCGAGACCGGTGGAGTACGAACCTCACCCATCAATCGGCGCTGTTGTTCATGCGCAGATTACTCCGACCGTATGCATGTTGGTCTCGGGATGTCTGCAACCACTGCTTCTTGTTCTTGAGTCCAAGCAATGGCGCTTGCCCACTACGGGGGGATTGGTCAAGATGCAGGCGGTTTTAGCCACTAGTGTAGCCAATCGCTGTTGTCCGCAATTATGACACATGCTGACTACGGAAGATGTGACAAGAGTCGGGCGATAGGAACGAGTGTAAACAATAAAATATGCATACCACCACGATTAGGAAATGATGATTCATGTGTTTGAGTGGTCAGACTAAGAGACACTAAGATTAAAAGAAGAAACAAATTTCCTTAAAGAACAGGGAGCAGAGAGAAATTTATTTTTGAATCCCACCGATTTCTTTGTTAATCCCACTGGTCATTTAAATGCGATCAGCCATTCTTAGGACACTACACAAACTTTCCAGTGTCTCTCTTTCTGACTGTCTGTCTACCTGTCTGTCTGTGCCTGGGTGACCCGCCAATTTGAGTCAATGTATTTGGTGGTGCACGGTCTGATGAGTAGAGCATTGGGCTGCTATGCTGAGGGAGCCCGTTTCGAAACCAACCGTCGGACCTACTTGGCTCACATGGGTGTGTGTCATTATTCAATGAACATCTTTGACGCCAACTTTAGTCTTTGGGTATGTGTCGCTCATCAGTGAACCTTTTTGGCGCCAACTTGCGCCGCAGGCATTGACTCTGAGAGTATTTTCTGGGTAGGGGGGCCGACACACGAGCAGCGCAGGGGACAAAACGGCAGAATTTTTGTATTGTTTTTTTTTTTTTGCTGTTGTTGAAAGAAAAAAGAAACTCACTGGGCTTTCTATATGTTATCTGTAAAAAATCATGAGATGTTACGCTCATATTGCCGTGAGACAGAAGAAAACAAAGAATATTTTGTTGTCGTGCATCTCTTGCACTGTAGTACATTTAGCATACACGACTACTGCAGCTAATTGCTCTATAATAGCTAATATAAACACTAATTTCGTGCGCGCTTCGTCTGGTAATTTTAGAAAGTGTGCACATACAAAAAAAAAAAAAAGAACACCTGAAGCTGAATTTTCAGCGAGTCAACATTTAGTTTATCCAGATTTGCGCATTTTTTCTTCACGAAATTAGCCATGCTTCAAGTTCTATTTAAAAGCGCGTGCAAATAAAAACTACATGATTAGAATATTGCATAAAACACAAACAAAACAATAGCACCTTTATCATTTCTATCTTTTTACTCTCGACTGCACATTCAGTGTAGAAGAAAGAAGGAAAGCAATATAGCAGGAATCGCACAAACATGAGCACACTAAATGCATACACACTTAAAGTCCCCCGCTCTTGGAGTCTGCTTTTAATGCAGTATCACATGAAAACCAAGCCGTTTCATCAGGGCGGTGTGCATGGAATGAAAGAAAGTTAATACATATTATTTTATACTACACACATCGACAATAGATTACATATGAACAGCTCTACGTTTTTAATTGCGAGAGGTACGGAGATCAATGCTCCGCAGGTCTAATTGCAGCATTTGAAATATATATACAAGTAAGGATGAAGCTGTGCATCGGTTTACAAGCGAAAACTTTGGGTTATCAGTCCCCCTTGTCACGGGAAGTTCAATGAAATATACCCCGTCTTTTTATTTTCTGGGTGAGAGTACGCTTAGAATTAACCCGCGTTCCGATCTGCTCAGTTCGGGAAAACGAACAGCGCTCGAAGTAGACAGGGAAGGGCTGTTTTTATGATTATTTATGCGCACAAGCTTATTCTAGGCAGTGCCGCTTCATCATGCAGCTCTAAACGGCCCGCCTATGGACTCACGTCCGATAATTCACTGGAGAGGTAACGAGCAGAGAGAGAGAGAAAAGGAGAGAGACGGATAGCCCCACATACTTAGTGCACGCAGTCTGCTTCAGATTTCAAAGGTATGATGACAGATACACCTTACTGATCGCCTCAAAGACCAAATGTGGCTGGTGACAAATGTCTTGATCACGTCCTCTAAGTTGAGCGTGGCGGTCTTTCTGAACTTGGAAAGTGAGAAGACCATCAACGTGCCTTCTAATATCACTAGCTGTTCCATGCCAGGCTTATCAAAGCGCCGCAGCATTTCACTCGTAGTACCGTTGATAGCCTCAAAGTATTCTTTGCGCAATGCTGCTTTGGGATCGAGTGCAACTGGCGAGAAAGACGTGCTGGACGTCTCAAACCCCTTCGACTTCCTCGGCGGCTTTGTAAGCCTTCCACTGCGAGGCTGCTTCAGACCTAGCTGAGTTGCAACAGCGCTCGTGTGGTCCCACAACTCCTGAGACGCGGTTTCAGACCGTAGGTGGCACACTCCTTCGCGCAGAGTCTCTGTAGCTTCTTTCACACCTGCAGCACGAAACATTGAGCGTTGGGGGACCCTTGCTGGTTCCTCACATGGGCCAAACTGAGCTATGGAGATATTTATTCCCAACAACGTTTCAACCTATCCCAGCAGTGTTTGGTATCCCTTCAAAACGGCTTTGCTGTTGTCTGCCATTGAGTCTGTTCCTTGAAGGATGTCACACACTGTTTCTTGGACCCTGGCTTAGTTCTCAGTGAACCTTTTCATTGACTATCCACCTTGTCGGGCACAGTAGCAGAAGGCTATTTGACATTGACTTTGGCTCATCCGATGGATCCCATACTGAGGGAAGAGCAATAGACTGACTAAACACTTCGTGCTTTTTTTTTTTATTCAGGAATGACTTTGGAAATATATTTTACGGTACTGAAAACACCGCCAATGATATCGCAGCTCTTACTAGTTTCCTGTAATACAAGATCTAGGTAATGATTGCTATCAATGTACATACAGATATCTCGGCTCATAATCACTAATCTTTTTCTGTACTCCTGCAAAACAGCCGGACATGTTAACTGTCCTGTTAAAGCAGTGGCCACGAATGTTGTAAAAATCAAGGCCAAAGCGCAAAATCATACCTTTGAGGGCCCTGTACAGCGTGTCAGCCCTGCTATCTAGCGCGGTGTACAGGTAAAATAGTTTTCTTGAACGTTGCAGTGCCCTGTCAGCCCAATGCACGCAGATGGTAAACTGCTCTACACCTATCACATCAGTTGTTCTGTCAACAATTATGCCGTAGAACGGGCTACAAACCGCGCCTCACGATTTCCCGCAGTATCGTGTGGACCATGATCTCAATTAACTCCTTCTACACGTCACAGCTTATCCATTCGTCCCTTCTTGTCATCCATTGCCTGAATGCTGGAACATCCCCTGCCCTTTCACCAAGCAAATCGAGTAGACTTCCATCGTATCTAGTGCGCCCAATCAGTGCTTCGCCCGTGCGACACAGGTAGCAGACGGAGCTTATACAATGACACATAGTGCCGTCCTGGTTTCTTCCTGCTGCTTGCTACACTGCTGTGTTAGGAGCTGTGTTACACAGATACTCCTCTGCCTCGACAGGTTGTGGTTCAAAGAATCTAAGTGGAACTGCCTTTTTTAATGCCGTCGGTACCTCTCTATAGCTTTCTTTTTTCAGTTATTAAAAGCTGGTTTAGCTGATCCAGGCCCACAACCCTTTCCATTAGAAAATGAAACGCACTCGTGACAAAGCACTACATCACTCCTGCTGTCGTAGGATAGGCACGCGAATTTCAATTCAATTCAATATTTATTTGCCAGACAATACGCTGGCAGGTCCGTTTTGCTAAAAGCCGTGAAAACGGCTTGACAGGGCCCAGGTGGAGATTATAGATACGCTGTGACAAAGATAAAATGGAAACAATCAGATTACAATACATAATACAGCATATCCATAAATCACACAAATACGCTTAAAATTACAATGCATAAGGAAATGCACATGGAAATTACAAGTACAACATATTTATCAGTTACACAAGCACACGGAAAATGTATCAAAGTGATTTATGAATAATTTGCAAACAGTATAGTCGATATCATTTATAGATACTAAATCCTTTTCTAGCACAAAATGGAACAAAAGTACGCACGTAACTGTCTTTTACTCCAACTGGTTGTGTTTTCACATGTTTTTAGTGTTGTTGTACGTTGCATGCCAAAGTTTGGTACTTATAGGTTGTACGAAACCAAGGTGCAGACCATATGTGGGTGTTTCTTGTAGGTACTGTAATAATACGATGTTATAGACATGATAAGGCTGTAATGAAGTTCAACAGTTCTATGTTGGAAAAGTAGAGTGTGTTCAACAGTCAATATGGGTAAATGTTGTAAACCCGTATTATATCGTCGCGAAACCTTCAAACACTTTGTAGGTGGTTCCCAAACTGCTCAATGTTTCCAATGTAGTGGATTATCTTTTTTGTGTATTTTTCAACCAATCCCACTGGCAGGACCTGTTACTCTTGTTTCTTGGAAATGTGTAGCTTTGGGAAGGAAGTGAGCGAAGGCCGGGGTGGAAGTGAATCGTCCTCATTCAGTTTGCTCCACGGTGAGCTCTCACCACCAAGCAAGTGCGTGCTGCCTGCCTTGCTTCCACTCTTCTTCCGGTTTGGTCAACTGGCCCCGACGTCGCAGGCGTTTCTACGAAGAGAAAAAAAAATTGAGGACGCTTAAGGTTCACCTTTAAGAGTGGAACGCGATAGCACTCAGAGATCCCTGGCTGCTTTTCACGCTTACCGGCAACTGCAGCTTATGTAACCGTAATGTTTACCGGGAAACGCTGGCGCCGTACCCTATGCACGAAGGCGAGCTTTCTGTTAGAAACGCGGCCTCTTGCTTGGGCCGATCCCGGAGGTATTACACAGCCGCGACAAAAAAAAAAAAAAAAAAAAAGAATGACATAATTTTCAGGTTTATGTTGTTTCGCACTTTAATATTTCAGTTTGAGAAGAATTAACATAAAAGGCATGCGCTGTCAGTGTTTTCTTTCATTCGTTTGTTTGTGGCCTTCCATTCTGAAAACTCCGAGCAATAACTTTGTAAAGAATGTAGACAAGGTAGACAATGCAACTTTAGTGATAGAATGGTGTGGCAATATAACCCGCATATACAGCATATCGTATAGCAAGGCGCGGCATATACATATACCTAAAAATATACGGAACTTTTCGCTCACGGACAACTCGCCGACGCCGACTACGAATTTTCTGCGACACGGGGCCCTTGACGCTATCGCGTTAATTAGTTTTTTTACTTTCACCTGTGTGGTCATCTCGGTAGACCTGTAATGGCTATACGCTCATACTGAAAGTCTACCCTCCTTTTAAAGTTGTGGGGCACACATTATAGCCTCAACACTGGAGACAGTTTAACTGCGGGACAGTCTGTGGACGATGGCGACGACTGGGAAGATTGGATGCAGTCAGGCTGTAGTCGTTGTCCGCCGGCGATATCTATGGCGGTCGCAAGTTCCGACAGGGTTCTCGCGAAAGTCACGAGATTTGAGTCGCTTCCATTGGCTGCTATTTATGACGCAGTTTTATTCGACAAGCCTTACCATCAAAGCATATTTCTTGCGTAATTTGGCTGCATTGCTGCGACAGAGACTCTGGACAGGCACCTATACCGCTAACAACGCAAAATGAGAAGGCGATCAAAACAGGAAAACTTGCACGTCCGCTCAAGAATTGTAAAGAAACACGTACATACAGGCCTGAGATGTAATACCTCACGGAGTTTCGGTTCTTGCACGCAAGCGTTTTGGTGTTGGCAGAAAGAAAATGCCTCTACTCTGTTGAGAAGTCGGCATCGTGGCGCACATACGACTCGCGTGCGCCATGATCCATCCGAGACTGTAGCGGAGCAGCGCGGATTGATACAAACTATTGTTGGTGACAACCTATGAATTACAAACAAGCTCCTTCCACGAAGACGTAGTGCACCTGTTGCTTTTCACTTCAGAAAGAGAGCCGAGCCACCTGGAGTCTGCTCACAGCTTAATGACTTTTGTTGTGTAAATGCTAGGCTAATTAAAAATAAAAGCTAGTTGCTTCAATCCAAAACGTTAGCTATGACTGAGGAGTGATATCAAGATCGCCCATAAAATTTGCCCTGGTCGTTCACGTCTCATCCTGAATCCAGTGATACAGAGACCGATATGTACGGAGAAAACAATTGTTTGAAACTCGCGAAGCCGCTTGTCGACAGGCAATTAAGCGAACTTCATTGGCAGGTGCATAGTTTTCTTGTGATCTATGCAAATCGTGTTCGAGTTAGACAGTGTTCACATAACCTTGCAATCTTAGGTTGTCGCGGACTATATATGCGCTAGAAACCTGACAGGACTTTACACAGTTGCCGATGCCAGTAAATTATGTAAAGATGATTCGTGAACAAAAGTTCGCAGTCTTTATGAAAGTGTATACGTAATATTGACACCTCACAATTTTATCCCCTTGCGCGTTATATTTTTTTCTTTGTCGCAGAAAAGATAGCGCGACGCAGAGTGTACGAAGGCGACATGTCCAGGCGGTGCCGGATGCAAGTGGCCTGGTGACGAAAGATTGCGCAAGACTCTTTTCGCCGGCGTGCCTTAACCGCTTGGCCTTGAGGCGTGCGACAAATTCGCCGGTCAAAATGTTGACATATTCGTGACGCGATTGACGCGTATACATGCACGGTGCTTCACGGAGCACACGGTGCGCATATATCGATAGTATGCGTTCGCAATCACGAAAGAGTGCGAATAAAATCAAAGAAGGAAGATAATCGTCGCGACATCACGTTTCTTTACAGTAATTGAGGTTGCTCGTTGTGGTGAAGGTTTGATCAGGTATATCGTATCGGTAGTATCGAGGCTGGTGTTACATACTGCGCCGAGCAAACGGATACTTTAATTCTACACGACTACTCTAGTTATATTCACGCGTTGACGGTGGTACATGCCAGATGCCGGTTTTATTAAGACACTCTGCATGTCAGCTTTATAGTCGAGCGAACTTTGTGGAGTTGGGTGCGTTGCGGTGGTTGCGCAACACTCGGCTAGTTACTAGTTTGCGTCTCAATGTATAGCGCTACCCTTGCAACCGTGTCGCACGTGTTCTCGACAGCCCAGACACAGCGAGAAGAAAATTGTTGGAAGAAAAGTTTGAGGAACCGACAGCTGCTGTTCACTGAAAACTTGGGCTTCAAGTTGGGCAGCTCCGCATGTGGGGTCCTTGCCAAATTTCGTCCCCGACACGTCTGAGAGTAGATCAAACACCGCTTTTGGACATTTCATCCACCGGCATCATCAGAGAGAAGGCCCAAATAACACGAGTAACGCGGGGAAGGACGATGTGATGACCAACTTTTTGTTTATTTGTCATGCCGGCAATAAGCAGTACGCGGGGACATGACAGTTAAGTGGGAACGGGGATGAAAGACAGAGGGAGGGGGGGGGGGGGGTGCGGCTGAGCTTTGTATAGGAAAACTTCGGGGGCCCTCGAGCCCCTCCCCCCAGTTCTGGAGTCCCTGGTTACAGGATATGTGCAACTGGGCATGCGCCTCTCTTCAATGACACAAACTAATTTAAAATATATCCGGTGCTGGGCGGAATGGAACGCGTGTGATATATATTCATAGAATCTTGTCTGAATATCTATGCACACGCGCCACGCACGGATTTCGCAGTGGCGATACTAGATGGCGCCGTGTGTTCAGAAAGAAACGCGAGAGAGGAACCCGGTTGTATACACACATCCTACATGACGATTCTTTGCGCGGACGATAAGGTTTGTCGCTAGATTGCTTCAATGCTAATGGAATAAACGTCGACATTCAGCGTGAGATTGGTTCTGCCGGAATTTCTTTCTTCGCTCCTCCTTTCCTCTTAGATAATTTTATTATTGTACATTCAGACTCCTCAAGAAACAGATCCCACTGGTCTACCTGCCTTCAATTTATTTATCACTTTTCATTTATCACATTTCATCCCTCTAGTATATTTATGAAAACCACTCGACTCTTGGCCAATCTCCATAAGTGGGTAGGTGGCACAATAGTGTATTCGAATATATTCTAGTGCATACTATAATGCGACTGCCCTTAAGGTTTTCATTAGCATCGTAATATTGAAGAGTGATAGTTGTGTGAGGAGAAAGGTAACATTGTAATCAATTTTCATCTAGCGGTATACAGAATGTGCGTCATTAGCATCGCTAGCTGTGGCTAAAATCGACAGCCAAGACCCAGAGGGAAAGCTATAGCTTCGCGAAACCTTTCCTCATATTTTAAATATTGACTACGGAATAAAAGCAGTTCTCTGTCGATTCAGTTTCACTACAGAAGTGACACAGACACGACACCACACCAGAATATGCAGTTAATTTAGCGGTGAAATTTAAAATTAACGGCAGCCTATTCAGGCAGAAATAAGGACGTATTAAAAAAAGAACGGCAGCCTGTATACAAATCGAGCACTTGTTTCGAAAAGAATAATTTTATTCTAAAATTAATTTTAAAAAAGCAAATAGAGAACGGGTGATGGGGACAATGCGGTTGACAGAAATCAGGTGTGCTTTTGCTGTACTAAAACGCCTCATTACCTGCTAAAATTTGTCAGCTCATGCGCGTATAAACAAATACAAAATATATCTCAAAAGAAGTAGCTAGCCGGAATCGTTTCGGAGAGTAAAAGGAAATAAAGAACATACAGCCCCCCCCCCCCCCCCCCCCCTTCCCCTCTTGTATCCACCAGTGCTAACTCCCACCGTTGACGCAGAAAACCAGTTCGTTTGGTGTTTGTGCCAATGTTAGTAACGTCGTTTTTTTTTTTTTTTTCGCTCCTGTGGACTGCCTGCAGAACTAGTTTGAAGCAGCGCAATTTTATTTACACAGTTGTGCTGGGGGCCGCCGCTCTTGCATTGCATCTTTGCTTCCAGGGTTGACGTTCGTTCGGCGGACGTTAAACCTCGTCTATATAACCGGTTCATCCGACAATCCACGTTTCTACGCTCGAATGTTAGCTCGATACATTTCCGGTGTCGGTGGCAGTGACTCGGGTAATGGCCGTCAGTGAGAAGTCTTTCGAACATTTCTACGCCCAATTAATGAGTGACACCAGTTAATGAGCGACCCAACTAATGAGGACACAAGTGCATATGACTCTGCATTTATAGCTCTGGACGACACCAGAGGAGAACTATGCCCGATAGTACTACCAGATCATTTGGTTTCTTAGAAAATAAATAAATAAATAAATAATAAATAATAATAAATAAATAAATAAATAAATAAATAAATAAATAAATAAATAAATAAATATACCTATTTTCTTTCTTTTCCTATGTTCTATTAGAGTGACTGTTTATTTAATCGTCTTGGATTTTACTCGCTTTAAATACAGTCGAACACGGATATATCGAATCCACATATAACAAATTATTGCGTATAACGAACAGCAGTAAAATCCCCTTGAAAACTTTTGTATAAAGCTTTTATTTTATAGATCAAATTACCTATACACCGAACTTTTTCGTGATCCCCTTCACGTTCGATATATCCGGGTTCGACTGTATTTATGAAAAGTATGGATTTCTAAATTTATTCACTTAGCACATATGTAAAATTTGTCCGACTCTTGGCCTACCCACGTGAGTGGGTATGTGCCAAAGACTTTAAGGTCATCATCCTTATCGTTAAAATTCCTAGAGAGAACTCTGGCGCCGTGATCGTTCATATACCATGGAAACGATGATCAGTACAATTATTTCTATGTATTTGTCTAATATTCGCCCTTGTGGCTTCGACCGGTCTTGTGACACCAGTTTGGAGATATGCGCTATCAAACTCGACGAAAAAATGCAATGTTGTTCCACTTACTTTTTTAAAGCGAAGCTATGTATGTCTAGGCGAAATCGTATATGGCTAGGCGAAATCGCCTGTGTGCTGAGAACTATCATCATCAGCATTGGCTCGAGCGTCGCCGTCTTCTTCCACAGCTGGCTGCATTGCTGCTCACCATCCCAGCGTAGAATTTCACTTCTGTCGTCGTAATGGGGAGGCCACGATTATGAGGGTATGAGCCATTGCTTAAGGGGGTATGAGCCATTCATTGCCTTACGTAAGGAACAGAATTAACTTTGAAGCAATTAAATTTCGAAGAGACGCAAGCGGCAATGGCTAGGAAGTGCTGCTAACCACGCCGGCGAGCAAACTCGAGACATCGAACGCAAGCGACAACGGTAGACTACGGGCATACCGTCAGTGATGTCGTTCTCTCCATCGCAGCCGAACGTGTGTGTAACCTCATAATTGAGAAATACTTTAATGAAGCCTCGGGATTAACCTAGTGGCAAACACCGGGGCCGCATGTTTCAGCTTCGCTGGTTAACCATCTTCACGGAGTGGAAGGGCCGACGAATTTTTGAACGAAACCGTCTTTTGTGCATTGAAGAATAAAAATAATTGGAACGCCCATGCATTTCGTCCCACGTTTTGGGAAGTATCATGTGGAAACTGGTGTAATCATGGAAATTCATTTCAAGTGCATACGTCTTCAATCTCACCGGCTACAATGCGTAAATTGCAATGTGTGCCGTAAAGTAATTAATGAGTTGATTAGTGCATTTACGTTAATTTGTTTACTATCTGTGTCGATTTCTTCTGCTAGTAATGTCCGCCTCTTCGAATAATACAGCTCAAGGACCAGACTTATTCTACCTGCCACAGGTGAGTGTTAAAATTTCTCACGGCGTAAAGATGATCACCTCGTAGAGTGATATCGCTGTTGATCGCGTGCGTTCGACAATCTACACCGCTATTCGCGTATCGTGCGCAATCTAATTTGATGAGACTTTTGCAACAGAATCGTCGACGAAATTAAAAGAAATTCGGGATACAGTATAGGCACGTCTTGCACCAGCGATACATTAATAACAGTGAAAATCCGGGGAAGAACGTTCACCGAGAACAGTTAAAACGATGTACGCGTAAAAATATAGCAGAATTTGAAAGTGTGATAAGGATATTCCAACTGTGGCCTGATCTGTTGACACCATAGAGTTAATGCACGGGTTGGTCGAGCTGAAAAGACTGCGCCAATACAAGTAAGACAAAAAAAAATGTATACACCGACAGCACACTCGCTCGATTGTGCACAACATTGCCGTTTATTATGAATTTGGCATAAGTACGAAGGGCAAGATATGAGACTTGTCTGTATACAATCTGCAGAGACAGCTGTAGCTGAAAGAAAAGTACCCTATTTCAACTCCTTTGTGTGTTTGTATACAATATGCCTAGTCTTTAGCGAGTGAAAAACAGTGATGACAGTTTTTGGCCGCGATCAGCCATACCTTTTCCAACGTTTAAGCATCGCACTATCTCAGTGGGTATACAATGGGTCTATGGTCCTGCTGCCGGGAATCGGCGGCAGGACGCCGTATCCACGCGTGGATTCGATTTCAGGCCGTGACGGCTGCTTTCCGACTAGGATGGAATACATAAACGCTCATGCACAGCTCGTTGGATGCACATTAACGAACCCCAGGTAAATGTAAATCCAGAGCCCTGCATTGCCTCAATTCTCATGTGTTGCTTGGGGGCGTCAAAGCGATCACCATTAACAATGATACAGGTAGCACAGTTAGTGTAGCATATGCGAACACCTTTGTAAACAACGGAGGCCACATTAAAGTATCCTAAAGGTTCGAAAAGGAAGGCGTGGTTCACTCGGTCAAGTCCTTTGCTAAATCGATCTGAAGCAGTGCAAAAGGGCCACAGTGGGATGAGCAATACTGAATAGCTGTTCGAACTAGATGTAAGTTGCTTTGTATGCAACGGCCTTTTAATCCGCACGTCTGGTGAGGTCCAATAAGTAATGACATTGCATACTGGAGCCGATTTGATGACAATTGCGTAATTTTTGTAGTCTACATTCGTCAGTTTAACGTGTCTATATCATTCTACAGACCATAATTTTTCTTTGTCATTACTTTTAGGGTTTAAGATGACTTTTGGTAAAGGATCGTGGCAGGCAATCTTCATCAAAACTATATAGCGTTAAATAGCACCGCGATCGTGCGTGCCGGTGCGATCTCGGGGCCGTGAAAACTTAGAACGCCCTGCATAGCATAACACATGGATGGGGTTAATGAATTTTGTTTTTCTATGTAAAGGCGCTACCGGGATTAATTTTTTTTCCAGATACTGACTTCGATAGCCTTCGCTCCGAACGTCCGGCAGTGGTCTCGTTACTTTCAACATTACCTACCAACTGCCTACGTATACAGCGGCACTCCCAAGGCGAGATAAATCGATGGTCACGCAACGCGCAGACTGATTAGGCGCCCACAGCCATTCTTATTGTAGATAGAGCAGCAATTAAGATAATTTATTTGTTTCTTCTCGGGCGGAGGCATTATCTTTCAGTACGGAACACAACTTTCGACGCTATGCGCTAAAAAAAAAAAGAAAAAAAAAAAAAAAAGTTCAAGAGCCCTGAGCGAGGGGCCAATTGGCGCGTCTCTTCTGCAGGGTTGTGCGAATAGTACTTTTTGAGACCTGAATGAATACGAATCAAATAGTGACAGAATCGAATCGAATATCGAGTAGTTTTCGAAGGGTTTTCGAATAATGAACATCTGTTTTCACCACTATTACAAAACAACGTTCACACAAGTTTCTGCTATTACGTTGCACGATATGAAGACTTGCTTATAAAAAGCATAGATCTATGGAACATTAGAAACACATATGTAGGGCCTTTATCGCATACCTATATATAGTACTCTTCTGAGATTGCGAATGATCGCAGTTTAACAGTTCACTTCTGACTCCCTGAGTGACATAGCCTCATTCCCTGCCTTTCTCTCTCTCTCTCTCCCTCCCCACTACATAACTTATCATATTTTATGTCTCCTATTGCTGTGGAGATGAAGTTTATCGTACACTTGCACCAAAGTTACGTTTGATTGAGCACAGTTGACGATTCTCAAATATTCGAAAGCTACTCTAAAAATCATATTTTACGAATAGCTAACAATTCAAGGGTATGGAAGCACTGATTAGAGTTACATCAGTGGAGAGAGATACAATAGCGAGAGATAAAGATGGAGTGGGAGTCAGAGTTAGGTTCAGCTTGCTGCCCCGTAGTGCGGGTAAGGGCTAAAGGTGTCGGGTGATGGCAAACGACATAGGAAGAAAAATATTCCATTCGAAGACCGAATCGAATAGGACAATATATTAGATTCGTTATTAAGTTTCGAGTTTCGCGCACCACTACTCTGTTGTTAGCACCGTTCTTGTAATATATGCAAGGAAGATATATCTTGAACACGTTAGGCAGACAGTGCAAGCGTCCCTTGTCAGAGAATCAGGTTCAGGGACAATGCCTGAGAACACTGCACAGAGGGCTTTGAACACGCTGTTTCGTTTCTCGAGGACAAACAACTACTTGACAGATTATATATAAATTGTTGCGCTCTTTCCCGCGTTTATGCACTGATTTTCTTTCTTACACGTTTTTTCTTCCTATGTCGTTTGCTATCTCTCGACGTCTTTAGCCGTTTCTCGCACTGCAGGGCAGCAAGCTGGACCTAACTCTGGCCCCCACTCCATCTTTATCTCTCGTTATTGTCTCTCTCTCTCCACTGACGTAACTCTAATCAGTGCCTCCTTACCCATGAATTTGCTAGTCTCGGCGGTCTTCCTTTGATAGAGACTAAGCAGCGCTCGCGTTTCGTTATCTGCCTCTGCTGCGCGATACTCCCATCCAAGGTTCTGCTGTATAAACGTTTGCATGGCTCAGACTCGTCTTTTTTTATAGCCGCCTAGCACCCGGGTTGTCCTCGTGACTCCCACATATCAGCTCTTCGTCCTGCGTTTCTTTTTTTTTTTTCTTTTTTTTTTTTTAAAGGAGTTTCTCTCAGTCCCATGCCCGACGGCGTGTGTTCTCGCGTCGCAGCAGTTTCTTTCTCTTTTCTCTTCAATCACGAACCAACCGGCGTACGAAGAAAGCTTTCCGGCCATCTCGCGAGCTTTGCTCGGCGCTGCACGCCTTGCACCAGCGAGTCGTTCGACGAGCCCGGATTGCCGCGGGAGTAAGGGGAGGTCGGGCGCCGAGAGTCAAACTGGTTTACAATCGGCGGGACTGACTCTGTAGCGAGTCGGCGACAACAACCAGTGCGACCGACCCGCCGCCCCGGACAGATCGGCTTTAGCCGGTCCCAGCGACGCAACAGGAGCTCGCGATCTCGTCGTTCCGAGTGACACAAGCGAGTGAGCGACCGTGCATTCAGCCGCATATACGTCGGAGTGAAGTGGCCTTCCAGTCAGCTGTTAGAGGTCGCGGGCCTCCCTGCTGTTCCTACTTGGACAAGTTTTATTTCTAATTTCATTTACCGCGTTTTGAAACCACGCGCTTAGAGCTCGTGTAGCGAGAGGGGCTCCGAACGAGAAGCGTCATGACTTCATCGCTGCTCAAGCTCGTGCTGCTTCTGGCGCCGGTGATACTGGCCTACGCTTTCATAACCTACATAGAAGTTCGCCTGCCGCTTCCGGTGAGTGTTGAAAGGGGTGAGCGCACGCTCGCGCTTTGGCGAACGTCCGGCTGGGAACTGGCTTCGTGTGCTTTTGTATTGGACGAACTGTTGTGGTGGGGTTCCATGCTTCAGGCGTTTGTGTATAGAGCGGTCGCGCCGCTGCAGATTTTTATTTCTTTCTTTCTCGCTTGTTCGCGTTTACCATTTTCTCGGTTTTGCATAACGACCAGCTATAAACTGTTTGTGTTGGAGCGCGAGAAACAATAATTTTCACTGCTATCAGAATTAAAGAGATATCGTGCTTGACGCCAGTCGTTAGAAACTATGAATGCGTAAGAAGGCACGATAAAGTGCTCCGCCCCTTCCCCTTTACTTGCTTCTTTATTTTCATTCTTTGTGAAGTGTGTGAAGCAAAAATATGTGAAGTTAAAAAAAAAACATATCATAGACGCTGCACCTTATTGATTTCCCGTTACGAGGACACCTCATGGGTTGCGCATTGCTTGATTCGTAAGCGGGAAGTAGAAAGAGAATAAAAAAGAGAGCGATAAAGAAAGAGGGAAAGAAAGAAAGAAAAAAGGAAAGAAAGAAATCTCGCGCACTACGTTCAATGATACAGAATCCATGGTCTTTAGTCAGAATTTTTCGCTATGGTGTCGGGCTACTGAGCACGAGGTCGCGGGATCGAATCCCGGCCACGGCGGCCGCATTTCGATGGGGGCGAAATGCGAAAACACCCGTGTACTTAGATTTAGGTGCACGTTAAAAAACCCCAGGTGGTCCAAATTACCGGAGTCCCCCACTACGACGTGCCTCATAATCAGATCGTGGTTTTGGCACGTAAAACCCCATAATAAAATTTTTAGTCAGAATTTTAGAAAATGGGTTCTAAGGTGACGCCCAGTTTATGTTGTAAGAGCTGTCAGGAATGAACTGTGATTTTCAGGGTCGACCACAATGGGAGAAGAGGATAGGCAGAGGGGGGGGGGGGGGGGTTAAGTGGTTGTAAGGGGGATGTAGCGTGCGCACGAGGTCTGTTTTTCCATACGTAAACTTTCGCCGCGCGTACGCAGTGGTCATGTTACAAGTTTGTAGATTTGGACACGCGAAAGTACGTGTACTGATCCAGAAAAAAAAAAAAAAAAACAAGGGCATCGCTGCAATTGCACAGGACGATTGGACCTACGTTTTCTGAACGAAACGAGTGGGAGGAATACTTTGCTTTAGTCCCCCTGCAAAGTATAGTATATATGACAGAAGTTTTCTCAGCGAGTTATATTTTGGCTTGTCATGCTCCGTTTCATATATCAACCGGTTGCTGTGCAAGCTAGTCTGACTTTCGCTTTCGGCATACAGCAAAGCGATATTTCCTCTGATCACTTTCTCCTTGCCCCTGACCAGCCAGTATTTTGAATTGGGGCAGCCAGAAATTTGGCTGCACATTAACCGACGCCTCGCGTCCTCGCGTGCTTGCGACTGGCCCACATCGGCGCACAGCCCGGAGCAACAGGACCAGATGCTCGTTCCCTGCCGTGGCTCGCTAACGAGTTGCGCGATGCCGTCGGCGTCCCGTTTCGGCATGATGCCGTAATTACCGTTAATCGCCTCCCTCTATAGGAATGTCAGTCGCGCTGGCCTCTCCGCAAGAGCTCCACAGTATACGAACGCAACCGTCTCTATGTACCAAATGGAAATCTATTCCGAAAAAAAAAAATCAAGAAAAGAGGTGATACATTCGACGATGGCCAGTTGCTTTCACCCAATAACCCGCAGTAGATATAATCTTCCGTATGGCTTCCGTTTGGCTCAGAGGACGCCGCCCACGGTGGAATGTTTTCGCCCGTTAAGGGTGCTTTTTAATCTTGCCGGCTGAGATCGGGAAATCACGTCGCTAAATCTCTTAAGAGGAGATGCTGCCTCATATTATAAAGATATCTACTGAAGGCCGGGCCGCACATTAACTTTGGTAACAACAATCCATCGTCTCTCAAACATACTGTTATGCCCCGATTGTGGCAAAACTAAACGTGAACGAAAAGAAAAAAAAAGTCAGTGGCGATTTAGCGGTAAACGTCGCGAGAGAAACGCGTTAGCATTACGTTACACCTCTTTGAGGTTCCGGATCTACTCGTACTATTTAAACCGCGTTCAGCAGATTGCAAAGTGTGGTTCAGGGGCTCACTCGGCACGCGTACTGCTTCTTTGAGGAGCGAAGTGCAACTGACGGTGGTCTATATATATATATATATATATATATATATATATATATATATATATATATATAACTGAGTGTGATGCGTGAGCAGCCATCGCCTGATTGCGTCGTGGAAGGAAGCGAGTGTGGTTCTTATTAAAGTCATGGACGATTTTCGGAAATGCTCTCTACATATTTTTTTGAGGCACAGTTTCGCTACTCAAGGGTTAGTGTATTATGTTGCCTCTCGGGCGAAATCCGCAGTCCATTTGAACGCGTAGAGCAGTCTGCTGTAGGGATGGAAACCGTACAGGTCTGTATCACCGGAAGAGACTTGCGCTGTTAAGGAGCAGTCTATGTGGGCGACAACAAAGTAAAAACGAGCGGATGAAAAAGGAACCCATACGTTATTAGCATATGATCCACGCATAATATTTATGACTAACAGCCGAGCAGCTGTAAGCGTGCCGTTGGATGCGGCAGTCACATATGCGCGCAACCGCACACGCTCCCACGCCTCTACGCCCACGGCGCTTCGTACGCCATGCAAGGTGAATAAGGTTGCGTTCGCCTGTTTTGAAATTCCTAACATCCGTGTCCTGTGGTGTGCATTTTTTTGTATTTTATGGTGGTAAATTCTTCAAGATCTTTTAGTTTCCTCGCGTACGTTTTAAGACACGGTGAACACGATGGGACGCATGATGTCCCGTGTGTTGTCCAAACGTTGAAGCTAGTAAGAATTCGTCCATGTCATGCTGAATACAAGGGTTCTCGTCACATTACCGATGATAATCAGTATCGTACTTGGTCAACACTCGGAAGGGAGACCACCTCGGAATCACTGGCGACTTTCCTTCTGCCGCTGAGTAGGTCAGGTAAGCGTCTTGAGCGAGACAGTCCATTTCGTTTCCGCAGTTAGAGATGTCTCCCAATCTTTAACAACAAACACAACAAAACAATTTCGTGATGTCATGCTTTATGATGGGCATAGTGCTGTTTCCAGCGCAAAAGTGAGACGAACGAAAGGACTCGACAAAACAACAGCGCTTTGCATTAGATTTTGCTGCCTTTGCGCTGGAAATAGCACTGTTGTCCAAACGACTCGCCCAACAGTGGGCCTCTTCGATATGTCTTCCCGGAAGGCCCAGGACTGTCTGAGAAGCTTCCCTTTCCTGTTCCCCAAGTGTAGGGTAGCCAACGAGGTGCATCCTTGATTAGCTTCCCTACCTTTTCCTCTTCGTCTCTCTCTCTCTCTCTCTGCATACGCCACTGCTCATTGGCGTCTGGAGAAGTCCTGGGAAGTGCGGAACGACCAATTGGAGACACCCATATATATATATATATATATATATATATATATATATATATATATATATTCATGAGACTCCACCCGTGATAATTCATTAACTCATGTCGTTTACGAATGACTTCTGGCATGACGCGCGTGCTGCCGCACGTCAGAGCACGATGGCGACTGCCCTTTCTGCTTCCTTTGTTATGTCAAACGACGTTGACTCGATTTCTCTCGTTTTAGGGCAAGCGGCCTCCGCCGGGCTCCCCGTGGCCCGCGCCTCAGCGATGGCAGTCGTGGCCGCTACAGCGGAGCCTGGACCCGGACACGTTTGCACTGAGCTCGGCGGCTGCCGGCTCGTGCGACGTGGTGGCCAAGGCTCTGGCTCGGTACCGCAAACTCGCCTTCCTCGGCGACACCCGAAGAGGATCTGCAGGAGGAGAGGGCATCTCGGCCGTCGTCGATCACGGAGTCCTGCCCGCGCTCAGGGTAGAAGTGGCACACTACCAAGGACAGGAACACTGCGGCTACCCGCAACACAAGGACGACGAGAGCTGTAAGCGTGCGCAAACTGATCACAGCTCGTAGATTAAGGTGTCACTTTAAATTCCGCGCCGTGTGTTGCACAAAAAACGGTGGCATGAATCTCGTTCAATTTGGCCCGATTTAAAAGCATTCCAGATAAAGTGCCCCGGCAGACAATAAAAATGACCTGCGTATATTACCTAGCTACCAGCACTGACTTGTCATTGCCTGTGACAAACCAATCTCGGCAGGGGTTACGCATACGGAAACACAATGTAGCGATTCCGCTGTACCTGAGCGGACATTGTTGTCCATAGTGAAAAAAATTTACACCCTGTGCTGGTAAACTAATGGCAAAGCAAGCCCACGATGGGGCACAGCCGATATAGGGCATTCAGCGGCAGGATCGGGCTAGCGTTGAAGACCTTCCGTGCCATGGCATAGCGAACGCTGACAATGCTAAGGCAACTGTGGGCCCTTATAGAGCCAGCCACTACCAACTCAAAACCAACATTGCCCGGATATAATGAGCTGCCTGGGACCCGACCCTTTCCTGTTGCCTGTCGAGCCGCCTCCGGGCAAATACCGTACAACGTACGCGGGTCACGCATGGCACGGCTTCTCAGATCACGCGCGCGTTCCCAGTCAAGGAGACAGAGCCGTATGTGATCACTTTTTACCAGTCTGCGGCGTGTTTACGAGAGAGGCGCAATTAGCGCGAAATACTCGGCAGGCAACAGAACTTGGGAATCATATTCCCGCGGCGCTCGCAAACCGTAGTTACAAAAGGAGCCAAGTAATCTAATAACTTTGGTCTGATTATATCGCCAAACAGAAGACAGGACAATTTTTACGAATGGTCATGAAAATATATTGTTTCTGGCAGCAGTATGTACAGGTTCGCTCAAAATTTTACGGAATGCAGGTTTCGCAAAAAAAGTGGAATGCCAGCCCAGTTTTAGCTTGAAGCCATTAAAACTTTAGAGCACTATGTTGGTCGCGCAAGCTAGTACACGTAGCACTTTTGAAGTTACGTGCTCAGTTAATATTCTGCCTTTTCTGTGATCCCGCATTCCGTAAACTCATTGAGCCTGCCTGTACAATCTTACTGCGTTTATAGGAATACCTCTGGAGTGGGAACCTTCTTACGAAATAATAATTACAATCATGCTAGTGCAGACATGTAATGACAGGGTAAGTTTGGGAAGTAAAAAAAAATATGTGTAAAAGGAAAACTAGCTATAGGAACATTTCGTTTTCAAGTAGATGCTTTTTCGGTTGCATTCAATTACATATAAATTAATGCTGCCTCTTTATTGTGTCGTTATAAAACGTTGAGCTGTCCTTGCGGAAGCAAAAAATGTCATGTGCACTTGTCACATCAAACATGTCACCTGTGCACATGGCAGAAGTGGTTGTTTCTAATGTCTGCTGGTTTTCTTCCTTCTTTTCTGTTTGCGAAGAAAAGCGAAGCAGGAATCATTAATTTTTTTTAAAGAAAGAGATCGAGAAAGTGAAAAAAAGGAAAGAGGAACGTAATTTTTGTTGCTAATATGTGCGAGATTAGCACGCCGCTTCTGAATGATCGAGTGAAATTATAACCATGCAGCAGCAACAACATAAATGAAAAAGTGGGGAGTTTAATTTCGTCGCAGAGCGGCAAAAAAAAAAAACACACAAAAAAACACAAAAAAAAACAAAGCGACTCGACGTGCCTCAGACATATTATTTAAAATGTGTATGCTACATGACTTGTCGACGGACTGCTCGTACCAACGCGTAAATGCGTGCTGGCACTTATCACCTGCATATTAAATGCAGTGCCACATGGTATATACAATTTTGCGAGCAGCCACGAGATCGAACCAGGAAAGTCTATTCCTATGATACGGCCAATGGCGTTTAGAATTTTTTTTTTGCGAGGCGTTTGGGGGGGGGGGGGGGGGGGATATTTAGAAGTACGAAACGAAAGGAGTACGGCTTACATTGAGATGACCCTTTATTAGGTCACTTCTCAGTCGGCGGGTTACCTCAGTGCAGGATCCTTTAACTTTAAAACGATACAGTGACTTGGCGATACGTTACGGGACATACCCACAGAGAACTTCAAGAGCTTTTCAAAAATATGATCTGGGCTGATGCAGTTTACGAGAAATTTTGGTTCATGTCCTTCACCTATCGTCCGAGCATCGTATACAGAAGGCGAGAAAAACGGTACTGAAGCTGAAAAAAAAAGAAAAAAAAACAGATTGCTGGCTCCACTTTCGCATTAATCTGGCGTCAGATCCTAGAAACCGCGTTTGATGACTAGAGCTGTATAATGAACCTTGGTATGGAGCTGGAAGCTGCAGTGACGAAAGGTCTTCTCCAAGTTTGTAACAATTTTCATGCAACTTTCCGCTAACTTACAGTTCAATCAATCAATCTATCTATCATCTTTATTAGTGGTTTACTAAGAGAATGCAATACAGGTAAATATGCAGAAGGTGGTCCCAAGGTTACAAACTTGCAGGCGGGACCTCGTATGTTAATATACTACAAAACTGATAAAGCGAACATATTGCAAATAGTTGCTAAGTGATCTCAGTGCAGACTCCAGTATGAGCTGAGAATTTCATTTGGAAAGTCCTGCACGTCTTTAGGGGATTGCTGTCAGTTGCCGCTGCTCTAGACAAACGTGTATTAGAGGCCTGTGTAAATATAGCGACGTCTATCCTTTTTGATGACCTCCCTCGCTGTCTCCTCGAGGCATGTTCCGTAACTATTGTAAGTGGCTGAAGGCTCCACTGCTGCGTAGAAGTGTTGTGATGCTTGGATTCTCCATACCCTATTGGCCCCTATGCGGTAGTGCCCATATGATGCAGCTATCTGAGTAACTTGACACGTAACAGCGTTCTTTTCTCTTTGAAGACACACTCAACATACCCGAGCAGGGAGATGCAATGCTTACGTCACGAACCGTTTGGGGCGCTTTGCGCGGTGAGTGGAATTTTACTTACCTCAAAAACATAGTGAACAATATGCTCGGCAGAGTAATCACAAGTTGCGTGCATTCTGTTTTCAGGACTTGAAACGTTTACCCAGCTTGTTCACCAGGATCCTGTCAGCAAAGCGGTAAGAGAAACTGCGAGAACTCGGAGCAGCGTATTGAAAGCCTAGATTTAGGCTAAGCATCATTGTCTATAATGTAAGGCAGAATGCTCGATATGGAGTTGAGAAACACGTGCACGCTCAGAAAGGACATTAGGGAGTTTTAGAAATATTCCACCCAGACGACTTGGCTGCGCCAAAAGAGCCAAACTCAATTGTAGGCATTTTGCGTTCTTTTGTACGCCCAGAGGAGTGCCTCTCTTAACTTTGTGTTCCTTTTTTCGAAAACTCTCCCTTAGCACGTGAAATGAAATACAGTCGAACGCCTTTACAATGAAGTGCTTATATGGCCTCCGGAATTGTTCGTTATACAGGTCACTTCGTTGTAAAGGTCGCGCGCAGCACCGCTCGCAATAGAACCCGGACACAATTATTACTTCGTTATACAGGTCATGTTGTTGTAGAGGTATTCATTATAGAGGCGCTCGACTGTATCTTGAAAACTACCCCACACGTTGCATCACAGATTACATTTCCTTTATTACTGATACGATATTTTGCCCCTGGCCATCAGAAATAAAATCACTTATGATGACTGTTGTCATCGTGAGTGCGTAGTTTCGTTGAGCACGACATTGTTACACAGCTTTCCTGGTGTAAGACATCGTAAGGAATGCTACGCCTGTTGGTAGTACACGCTTTAGAAGTACGCGCGAAATCATGGCGTATATCCCTCAGTGCGCCCTCGCACTAACGAATGACCAACAGAAAACAACTTGCAACCCCAAACCTACACTTCTGTACATGGTAATCACAAATTATTATATTATTTAATTCTCGCTGTTTTTTTCTTTGCTTTCTTTTACAGTTTCTTATCAACGTCACCGTCATCGATGATTTTCCCAGATTTTCGTACAGAGGTCTGCTGATCGATTCATCGAGGCACTTTCAACCTATGAAGGTTCTCAAGCAAAACTTGGTACGTCCATGCGAACACTGTGTGTAATTTCTCGGATATTTACCAGCGGTTTTCGGCTGTTGTACAGGTTGCTGAGGAGCACGCAACGGCTTCCGTTTTTATAGCGTTGTCCGTCTCAGTTTTCTAAATCCTGTCACTGGTCATTAATACAGGCATGACCGTTACGTAAAAATGATGTAGAGGGTCGCTCGCTCTTGCGAAACACGTGTGATCGCCTTTTTTTTTTCGATCGCAGGACGCCATGGCGTACAACAAATTCAACGTCTTCCACTGGCACCTTGTCGACGACCAGTCGTGGCCGTTGGAAATGGCGACGTACCCAAACTTGACGCAGGTACGCCAGTCTCGCTCCTACTATTTCTTTCTTTTTTTTTTTTGACAGTTTGGTTGCGCTTTACTCCGAACAGCAGTTGAGAGCCTTAAAGTACGTTAACAGTATCCGTCAATTCTTACTTACGCCCTTTCCGTTACGCCGTCGTACGTCGTTTTGCCGCCGCCGCCGTCGTCCCAGGCCACTCTTCATTCCTCTGCTTCAAGCTCACCATACGGCAAAAGAAGAAACGTACGCCGCTTTACTTTTAACTCGCCAATGCTTTTCGCGAAGCATTACAAGTGTGGCAAATGCGCGATCTGTGCCAAATACACATTGATCCCGGTGCCTGTTTGTTCAAAGGTAATCAAATTCTCGGAGCTCTTATTCTGTTGAAAAGCGCTTTAAAAAGCCTGCACGTGTTGTACGGTCGCGTTCAATATGAGCTGCGACCCGGTGCCCGGGATTGAAGGGGATCCAAGAATGCACGGGGCCATCGACGAACGCGACATTAGTTTACTGAATACCAGTAATTTGGAAACGGTGTTCTCTAAACTTTCGCATTTCGGCGTTGCCGTGAAGTATCGGAGCCAGTTCGACTACGGGCACCGTGTAGTATCTCACATTTAACGTGACTGTACATGTCATTGGACGTTTGTACATGCTGTCCACGTTCCCTTCCCCTGTGTCCTGTCTACAGCGCGCTTTTGCAAGTTTAACTATATGAATTGCCAACTAGCCTGAATTCGCACACTCTTAAGCGTTGGATGCGTGAGGGGAACACAAACGGTTCCAAAGAACTCGCTGAATTATTTATAACCGCAGCAACTCCAAACTTTGTGACCATGCTTACAAGCTATAGTCTTGCGCGAATGAATGATGCAATCCTCCTCCTGTGCACCACGCAGAGTGCGTACTCTCCGAGGCACGTGTACAGTCGCAAGGACGTCCAGGACCTCATCGAGTACGCTCGGCTGCGCGGGATCCGCGTCATCCCGGAGATCGACACTCCGGGACACACGCAAGCCCTGGGAAAGATATTCCCCGGTAAGTCAGGCGCGGCTATGACCCGTGTGCTCGGTACGAAGGCCTGTTGTTAGGAAACTCATGCCGGTCCTTGTCGCCTGTTTGCGCGCGCGCCGTGGTAGCGTATAGTGGTTTTGGCGTTGCGCTGCTGAGCCGGAGGTCGCGGGTTCAATACCGGCCGCGGCGAACGTGTTTCGAAAAGTGGGAAATGCAAAAACGCTCGCGTGCTTATATTTAGGTGAACGTTAATTAAAGAAGCCCAGGTGACGGTGACAACAATAACTTTATTTGGTCCTGAGAAACTATGGCCCGGCAGAGCCGAAGGGAGCCCTCAGGTCAAGTCGGTGGCTCCTGGTGGTCGGAATTAATTCGGAGCCCCCGCTACGGCGTGCCTCGTAATAAGATCGTGGTTCTGGCACGTAAAATCCCATAATTGTCTTTTCGTTTGCTTGTAAGTAACCGAAGTCGAAATATGTGTAATGAGCTTTTTCCCCCCTTATTTTTATATTTTGTGCGAACAGAGAGTGTTTGCCTTTGAAACATTTTGCTTTGCGTAAGGCGCATCGGGACCGTGTTTGGTGAACGACCGGAACGTAGGGTGATCCCTGGTGAAACACAAGCCCGCAGTGTTTGCCGTCGTTTTACTGGAGTTACAAGCATTGCGATCATCGACTAACAGAGCTGGTTCTTCCCTGAAGACCATGAGGATGATAAAGAAATAATATTAATAAAAAAGGAGTGGAGTGGAGGGGTTGCCTCAGCAAGTCCATGGCACTGCTGCCAGAGAATTCGCGTGGCTTTTGTCTTCTAAACTGTCCGTGTCACTTTGACACGTGTGACTATCAAACCATGAGGGCTGAAGTTATGGCTGTCACATCATCCATTATGCATTGGAAGATATTGTTACGCGAATTAAGGATTAAGCACTGGAGACATTTACAATGTATATTTACAAAAGACAAATGCAACGCTGGCCAGTTAAGCCGACACCTCGGGAGCAAGGAACAGTTCGTCTTCTTCGTCGGGGCGCCCGCGCGCATCGTCCACAAGAAACACGCAATATGCAGGTAGCATTATCCCCGGCGGCAGAAGCACCGTCCCGGTGCGTCTAATTATCGGCGGTAACAGGAGAGTAATATGGTTTTAGGCGTGCGACATGCACAACGTCAGTGGAAGTCGGAGCAGGTGAGGCACTGGTACTGACTGGCGCGATTTCATAAGTAACTGGAGTGACGGCATGCAGCACTCGATATGTGCCTATGTACCGAGACAATATCGAAAGTGCCTCAATGTTATTAAAGTGAAAGGGGTTATTTTCAGAGACAGCTATAAAAGTTAGCGGAATGACGCGATGACCACTTATATTATCGAAGCGGGTAATAAAGCTTCCACGTACGCCTTCGTGGCTTGGCCGCATCGGCGCACATATCTGATGTTGCATTCAGCGTAGGAGGTTGTGGGACAATTTCGTTGAGAAGATAACACCTTACAACATAGTTTCGGAACCATAAGCAATCGGTAAGGATGTGGTAAAAGTAGTAGATGAACTGTTGGAGAACGCGGAGATATCTTATGACTCGCGGATGGCTATTCGCAGTCTGCATTCAGCTCTGTGTTGCGGTTTGGGGAATCGCTAACATCAAGAATTTCATAAATTTGTTACCACGCAGTAGTGCGTCAGCAGTTATCAAGACACTGGACGTCGTCGGTTATCTACATTGTGCTTGCCGTCAACTGCCATGTGCCCTACATTTGCACCACGCCTATCAATCTATGCTCTGTCAAATTGCCGCCCTCTTTCAGATATTCTCACGGCGTGCTACTTCAACGGCACCCGCGGGAAGGCCGACTACCCAAATCACGCCGCATTTGAGATGCTCAACCCCACGCAGAACTACACGTACGACGTCATGAAAAACATCTTTCGAGAAGTCTTCGAGACTTTCAAGGACAAGTACATCCACCTGGGCATGGACGAGGTTTACTATTCCTGCTGGTAAGTACGGCAAGCAGAGCTGATATTTCAATGCAAGCGTGAGTAAGAACTAAAGCGAAGGCAGCAGTTTTCCTCCCAGCAGTTACTTCGTCTTCGTGTAAGGAATGTTCCAAGAACTGAAACCTTATTACATGTCTCAACCATAAATCTTATACATGAAACGCTTTTATTTTTTTCTGAGCGGAGGCGAATGCCTGAATCTGCGGAAGCATGCTGGAACTGATGAGCCACGGACAGCTAGCACGTGTTTGGACACATTAACTTTGATTTTGTTCTGCTTGCCTTAATGGTTCGTTTCAACCATTCTCCCTATAGCGCATCACGGAGTCGTGATGAGCGACCCATGTTTCCGTACTCTATTATTGCTGTTGCTAGTTTATATTGATAGTATGGGAACTTTAGCCTCGTTTATAATTTTTGACTGCTGCATCCAAAAAGTGGGGCCCGAACGGAGCAGTTTTCGGTAAATAATGTGTAGCTAGACTCGCCTGTAGCCATCAAACACCTCGCCTCACAGCGTTACCCTAGTGCACAGGCATCGCGTGTCTGCGCGGAGCCAGACACAATTCGCTCGTTATGCGTCCATTAAGTCCGACGAATAAAAGTATTCTGGTTTTTATAACTAATTTAGTATACCCCATATAAAGTGGGTTGGCGGAATCGTAAGGTCCATCGAGCGAAGAGTCACTGAACCAATATAATATCGATGGTGTAAAGGCGCTTAAAAGACGAGGACGATAGGTGAAGGTGTCGTCTTGATCTATCGTCCTCGTCTTTTAAGTGCATTTACACCATCGTGATGTCAAAACAACTCGCCCAACTATGTGTACCGAATGTAATATCGGCTAGCTATACGGAACGCAAGAACCAGAATTTATTTTTTTCTTGATTTCCCTGCTTATCGTAAAACTATGACGTTGGCAGGCACATTCTGCGGCTACTGCAGTACGACCATCGTTTCCAGGCTACGCGCTAGTCAAGGAGATCCCGGTTTTTCATGGTAACTGCTTTCCGTAAGCCGGAGTTCTTTTGGTTAGCCACAGCGTATGTACCTCAGGGGCTGTACGCTATTTCGTAAACTTAGACCAGAGGGCTATAGAAGATCCAAGTTTATTAGGTAAAACGGTGTCGTGAACGTTTTCTGATTTCGCTTCGCAGGGAGTCAAGCCCCGAGATTGCCGAGTTCATGCGGGAGCAAGGTTTCGACGCCGTCAACCAGGTGGAGCAGTACTATGTCAAGAGAACGCTGGCCAACGTCCAGACACTCGGCGCCAAGTACATGATTTGGCAGGATCCCATTGACAACGACGTTAACGTACGCAGTTCTGACATGCTTCCTAGTTGAATTTGCGATGGATAGCATACGCGTAACGCCTTCTTCATGTAGCGTGGAGCATAGTGAATTCGAGGTCGCTGATGTCGTTTCCATAAATGGTGTATGATTTTACCTATCAGTGCACATGCTCCAGTCTTGTGGAGTGCAGCTTGAATATGTAACACCGATCACCGTTTTTGCAGCCGCATTCAAGTGGTTAAGCGGCACTCATGCTGACTGAAATCTATTACCGCTTCAAACTCGTCGCGTGTAAGGGGCTATAAAATTTTCATCCATACCTTACTACTACGCTCTTAATGTCATTCCACATAAGTTTCACTAAGTGGCACGTAATTGTAGAAATGTCCCACTTACTTAGTGGGGCAAGGTTAAGCTAGCTAGTGTATACGGATTGCGCGGGCCATCAAGCATTTATGCTTACTGTTGTTTGCGTCTCACACATTCCAATGGCGTCCTTTCAGTCGCGTCTTCAGAGAGCCCACACTTCAAAACAACGCGGTCCTTCGCGAGCAACGTTAACGAAATGTTACACACTATAGCGGGCGACTCACATTTCAGACGACGCTGGTGCGAGGACAGCATACCGGATAAGTTCACGCTTGAAGCATGGTGGGTCAGTGAATGGGGGAAGGCAACCGGATAACGTACGCATGCGCAAAGCGAAGCACTTTGGCAGTACGGGCACCACATATAAAAGTCTGTATAAGCACGCTCATAAGCTAGCGCTCGCTGAGACAAGTGCGAGCACAGTTCGCTGCTTTGCGGTTGCAGGTGTTGCGTGGACTATATTAATCTCAACCTGCATGTTTCATCTCGGCCAACTCCTCTTCAATGCGTTCACGTTTGCGTAGAGGCGGCTCTGTAAAACGCACCTTTGACCAATTCAACATGCTTGTTTTGTCACGTAGTGCTATTCGTTGCTCAAAAGCCAACACATTATTGTTGCCGTGATGTTGCTATTCTCGCTTCGTCTTATTCTGCTTCGCCGGGCACGCTGCCGCTTGTCGAGTCTAGGTGATCTTTGTTTACCCATTGTCTTGTCACGCCGCGCCATCCATTACACAAGCCAGCTGCATCATGCAGTATCTACGCGCTTTACTGTGTCGAAAGCGTGCCTCATCACCGTGCGAGTGTATATACATCAGACAGGAGGCAACGACCGATTCGCAATACATGCATCTCCTGTGTAATCATGGTTCTTCCTTCCAAAGCTTTCATGAGCTGCATGGCGGAAACCGTATCACCTTGACACCTCGTGTGTGCCAAATGTCAGGTTTTTATTATGCGCCAGCACCGCACAAACCATACAATGCATCGACGCATTGCTCGGACTGATTACCGGTTGTTGGGAGAAGCCACGCAGAATTATTTTTGTGATAAAAAACTTAGCCACCTCGAAGATGTATGTGCCTAGCGATCAAGGCATTGCTGGCGACAGGCAAGATGCAGCTTTCTCTTCCGTAACGATGATATAAACCCTTTTATTCGCGCTGTGGCAGCGGTGCATCTATGACCCCAGAAAACTTCCGGTCATGCGTTTTTGACAGTCAAGTTAGTCAAGAAAAAAGAAGTATTTTGTCTCATAATATATTATAGGCAGATGTTCTTGATGCGTTCAAATATAAAGAAAGTGCCCCATGCGTCGAGCTCATGTATGTAACTTTCTAGTTGTACTTAGCAGTAAAAGACCGAAAATTCGTACTCTGCAGCAAAACTGACGCCAGCAGGAGAGTTCTGTAGAGTTATAGGTTATTGCAAGTTTTGTTGTTGCAGAGCACTTGACCGGAAATCTTCGGGGGAGCTCTGTTTGTAGACACAGAAAGGGTCTATACTTTTTTAGACGCGAAAGGTTCCGCATTAGAACTTGTCGTAATGTGCCGCAAAATTACAAACCGTGATAAAATACAATAAGGTGTTTCAGGTTTAGCACCTACAATGAAATGCTGCTATGCACACTGGAAAATTGAAGCTCGCCGTAGTAATGAAAGTGCGCAAATACCTTCTCAACCCAAGCAAGTCGAGAAAAACTCACGAACGAATCTACGACCTCCTATGGCGGTCGAGTTATTTCCGTGTCAGGCTGGCATTCAAGTGTTATTTGCATAGGAATATTCGGTTTGCCCACCCGTGTGCCGCCTTCCCGTTCGCGCAGGCGGCGAACGACACTCTGGTTGGCGTTTGGAAGGACTCGTCGCTGGACGTCAAGATGAAACGCTGGCAGGACTACATCAAGCCGATCGCCCGCAAGGGGTACCAAATGGTGCTGTCCGCCTGCTGGTACCTCAATTACATCAGCTACGGCCAGGACTGGAAGAAGTTCTACGAGTGCGATCCGCGCAGCTTCGAAGGTGCGTTCACAGGTTCATAATATGGGCTAGCTGGGAGAACGTGTCGTTGTGGCTCACGGTGGCTGTGGAGTTATGCAGCTGAGCACATGGGGTCGCGGATTCGATTCCTGGCCGAAGCGGTCACGTTTCTTTGAGGGCCGAAACATGCATGTCGAACACTGCGTGCACGTTAGAATGCCAACAATGGCGTTAAACCCAGTCAGGTCGGTCGATCCGGGGAGTAGGTCGCCCTGCTCGACTGCGGGAGTAGTGAGGTTGGAAGCCAGCCACCGGATACCCACCGCTTTATATTGTCGATGTCACGCGGGCCAATCTCGATCGCGATTGAATGTCACAATCACGATTGCCTCCTTTGCATTAGCTGCGGAAGGGAGCCAATTGTGATCGAGAAAGTCAATACCGATCGGGTTCGATAGCGACCGAAAGTGTCCCGTGCAGTTGGGGTATTATATGGGTATTAGGTAGTAAACGGAAAATAATTGAGAGATGAGGAGATGCACTCAACACGGCTGATATATATACAAGCCCAGTCAAAGCTGTCGTACGCAGTATCCGCCGCGGAGGCGTCTGCGTCAGCAGGCGTTTGGTGTGTTGCGACACCACGTACCCGAGCACATGAGGGTTGGAACCTTACGCGTGTAGCCGTGCGCGGCTTAGCCGTGTCTGGGGAAAGGGGGATCCTGCAGGTTGAACCGATGCCGGGTGTTCAGACTTTTAAGGCCCCCGGCGGAGGCAACACGCACCTTCGGCCTCTGCTTCACATAGGCGGCCCCTCCAGACTGACCCACCTGGAGGAAATCGACAGTCGTCTTTTCCTGTCCTCCTCTTCAATATTTCTGCTTTCTCACACGCTATTTCTTCTTTGCTGTCTTCTGTTCACTTCTTCTCACTTCCGAATTTCTGGGCGGAAAGGGTTAACCTGGTGTATTTATGCAACCTTGGGTATTTTATATTAGGTTATAGCGACGATGCATGGCTGGCGTCTGCAAGTATTCCAACCTTGTAGCGTCCCCTTGTTGGGCTTGGTGGTGGGTGGCTACCATCGCCTCCGAATTTTCCAATTTTATATGGCAAACGCTTTTCCTCCACTTCCTGATCGCTCCCTGAAAAGGGCGCGCATCAATGAAACTTTCAACTAAACCCAAATAAATATTTCCCAAGTACCACGTAATACATAGCCAACACGAAACCAAGACTGTCCATACAATATCCACATTTGTCGTCACAAAATGTCTGACAGAAGCAATCGACTCAGGTTACAAAGTAACTAAGATGGGAAGCAGCGACCTTCTTCTGGAAGTGCATGATAAGCACCAGTATAACAAACTTTCGAAACTGGTTGCGTTTGGTGACATTCCTGTCTCAGTGGGCCTTCACAATTCAATGAACACTGTAAGTGGTGTCATCTCTGATGACGACCTTCTTAAACTTAGCGGTGAGCTATTGGATGGATTGCAAGACCAAAACGTAGTAAAGGTACAAAGAATTAAGTTAAGGCGTGACGACAAGGAAATTCCCACAAAGCATGTAATTATTACGTTTGGAACAAGCAACCTTCCAGATTCAGTCGAGACCGGATATTGTAAGCTCCGTGTACGACCGTACGTTACCAATCCGCGCCGATGATTCGTGTCAGCGTTTTGGGCATGTGTCTCAGAGCTGCCGAGGGCTCGCTACTTGTGCAAAATGTGCATCTAAAGAACATGCCTCAGACATCTGCACTTCCGCAATCCATTGTGCCAGGTGTGACGGAGACCACCCCGCCTATTCGCGATCGTGGCCGTCATGGAAGAAATAAAAAGAAATAATAGAACTCAAAGTCAAACTGAGCATTTCCTTTCCAGAGGCACGCAAGCGTTTTTTAGCCCACAATCAGTTCAGTCCTTCCTACACCGATGTGGCGCAGCGGGGGGCGGGGGGGGGGGGGGGGGGGGCAGCGTCACATCCTGCGGCGGCCACCCGAGTCACACGGAGTGTGACGGCGGTTACGCCATCAGCCCCCCTGGCAGGAACAGCCAGTGCTGTTCCGCCCCCTACCACGTAGGGCCTGTCGGTCCCAGGGCCACTGCTCGTGCAGACTGGCCTCCAAAACCCCCGAATGTGCCCGCTCAGCGGGCGTCATACCCGTACCCGCTCAGCGGGCAAGAGACACACCTCAATTTTAAACACACAAACTTTCTGCGGCAACATGCCATTCACCGCAAAGACCGCAACGACGATCTCGCCTCATTGGGCGGTGTCGCCATAATAGTTGATAAGCGTGTCGCCTGCCAGCATTTACGATGCCAGCATTTACGATAGCAAACGCCCCTTGAGGCAGTTGCAGTCAGAGCAGTGCGTTTTGGTTAGCTGTTGACAATAACTTTATTACACCCGTGGCTTTTTCGCCTAATGGGCCATCTGACGCTTTCGCATCAATAAGTCGAACTCAACACGCAGTGGTGTTTTTTTTTCTTATTTTGCCATTATAAATAAGATGTTTTATCTACCCCAGCCCTAACTAACGCGCATGAGAATGAGCTAGGGACTTGTTAAATGCGTAAGCATTTCTATGCCTACCCAACGAGGGAACCCCTCCCTCCGTCGCGTAGGACGTTCGCTTTCAAAATAGGGCCCGCATGCAGCGACATAATTTACGTTCGTACTGCCTCTCGCTTCAACGCGAACTAAGCGGCGAGAACACAGTGCATACGAAGCTATCAGCACTCGGCGCACTCTGTTCCCATCGCAGATCGCGTTCAAGATCGGGCCAGCGCGGCTGTGCCATCCGCAGCCGCCACCGGAGTACGGTTGATCACGGTTCCTAATAGTTCGACGCGGAGGGATAAGGTTCTAAAGACGGCTTATAATGATCGGAACGTCATAGCGCACCTGGCGCCACCACCTGCGAATAACCTGTTTGCTTGCGTCATCAATTCACCTTGCGCCGCCGTCCGCAGCAGTTCGTGTCGCCGCAGCGCTGTCGTTTAGACAGTCGAACCTCGATGTGACGAAGTTGTAATTGCAGCGAAAAACTTCGTTAAATCAGGAATTTTGTTAATTCGAGGTTCTAAATTTTCAGCACTGAAAATCATTTCACAATTTCCCAGAACATTCCTGGTGGATAGTATCTTGTCAGTAATCACTTATAAACAAATCCCGTGAAGGTATGGCTATGGTAGCGTGGTTATGAGCGCCAGCGCACGCTGTGCGGATCGCGCCGAGAAATGCATCAACGTGGCATGCAGATTCACGGCATTCGATATTAGCGTGTTGCGTCGCGTTGTGCCGTAAAGCTTGGACGCCATGGCTGACCGCGCTTAGTGTCTGCAGCCGTCATCAGACGGCGCGCTAAAATTAAAGAAAAAAGTGCAAAACGATACGCCATATTCGTCCCGAGAAATAAAGAAATATCGCAAGTTTCGCAAGGAAGGCGGAGCATTGATGGCGATGGCAAAGAGACAACTACACGAAGCAAGGTTCGTAGTTTCATCGGTGTCACGTGCGCTCAGGCAAAGATCAGTGCAGTCGCTGTCTCAACGCGAGCGAACGCTTCCCACCGTGCCTCGGAAATTTGAGATTACGTGACCGCCAACACTATAGACACGCGGGAATAGAATGCGCATGAGGGCACCAACCATCTTGGTTCAGCCTTTGCACTTGCCGAAGATTGCCACCAAGATGCGGCGGGTGTCCCCTGCCCCCTCCCCCCTCTTGGCGTGCTTGATCATGCTACCGCGCGCTCGTCCCTTCTCCACCTGCCTTGCGCTCAAGGAATCCAAACTACACATACGCGTGTAAAAGCTCGCGCCTATAGGTGCTGCGCCTCGCGAGTAATGGCGGTTTGAACCTACAAGACGCGCGCCAGCGAGCGCCTACTTGGCTCAATATTTTTGCTTTGATAGACATCGTTTAGTATTTCTGTGACACAGCCAGAGCACCGATAATTTGTCTGGGAAAGATGTCTGGGCTCGTGCCGAGCTTCGACGCCATCTGTCCTGCACCATCTGCGCATGCGTGAGGCGCGTGGGCGCGCCGGCATGCGTACGTGTAGTTAGCTCTCGTGTTTCTCCGAGCGCTCCGAGCTGCCGCGCATCCGGTCTCCGCAAGCTGTTGAGGGACAAATGGCGCAGCGCTGTTTCCTGCATACGCGTCGCGGCGCGAGCGCTTCTACGGTGTTTTTGCAGCGCGAACTTATCATGCGGTAGGACGATTAAAAATAAATTTGACCTCGGCCTACATTTTATAGTTTTTGTCAGATTTAGTAGCTGTACAGGCTCCAAGTACATGCTTGAAAAGGGCTGAAAACTTCATTAAATGAAGCGTTGCGCTTCACAGAGGACAGAAACGCGAGCGTCGCGCCATTAGGGAGTTTTAGAAATTGCGTACCCAAGTGTCTTTGCGTACGCAAAACCCAAATCTATATTCTAGGCCCCTTGCGTTGCGGTGTAAGCCCAGCAATTTCTCTGTAACCATGATCTTGTGCTCAAGGTCATCGTTCGTTACAACCGCCCTTGCCTCCAGCGCGCACATTGAGCTAGTTCTGGATGTCATTGCCGGCATCCTAACAATAAAACGAGGAAAGACGACGGACAAAAGTTTCGAAGAGCAATTAGCAGTGAAGAAGACAAAGAAAAAAAAAAACGTGCAGGGCTACTGACTACCGACTGAAAGTGCCAGGCCAACTCGTTCCATGTACTGCATCTGTGCAACATTATTGAAGGTTGGGAGGAAAGTAATGCAAAAGTAATAAATTACATTTTCGAATGACGTAATTGTAATTGTAATCCGTAAATTGTGCGTGTGTGTGTGTGTGTGGCGTCGCAGCCAATGGGAATTTAGGTGCTGTTTCGCTGCTACAGACGCCGGCTGGGCGCGCGTGCGCGCGTGTGTGTGCGTGTGTGTGTGCGTGTGTGTGTGTGTGTGCGTGTGTGTGTGTGCGTGTGCGTGTGTGTGCGTGTGTGTGTGTGTGTGCGTGTGTGTGTGTGTGTGTGCGTGTGTGTGTGTGCGTGTGTGTGTGTGTGCGTGTGTGTGCGTGTGTGTGCGTGTGTGTGCGTGCGTGTGTGCGTGCGTGTGTGTGTGTGCGTGTGTGTGTGCGTGTGTGTGTGTGTGTGCGTGTGTGCGTGTGCGTGTGTGTGCGTGTGTGTGTGCGTGTGTGTGTGCGTGTGTGTGTGTGCGTGTGTGTGTGTGCGTGTGTGTGTGTGTGCGTGTGTGTGTGTGTGCGTGTGTGTGTGCGTGTGTGTGTGCGTGTGTGTGTGTGTGTGTGTGCGTGTGTGTGTGTGTGTGCGTGTGTGCGTGTGCGTGTGTGTGCGTGTGTGCGTGTGCGTGTGTGTGTGCGTGTGTGCGTGTGCGTGTGTGTGTGTGCGTGTGTGTGTGCGTGCGTGTGTGTGTGTGTGTGTGCGTGCGTGTGTGTGTGTGCGTGCGTGTGTGTGTGTGTGCATGTGTGTGTGTGTGCGTGTGTGTGCGTGCGTGTGCGTGTGTGTGCGTGTGTGTGCGTGTGTGTGCGTGCGTGTGTGTGTGTGCGTGTGTGCGTGTGTGTGTGTGTGCGTGTGTGTGCGTGTGTGTGTGTGTGTGTGTGTGTGCGTGTGTGTGTGTGCGTGTGCGCGTGTGTGTGTGCGCGTGTGTGTGTGTGCGTGTGTGCGTGTGTGTGCGTGTGCGTGTGTGTGCGTGTGTGTGTGTGTGTGTGTGTGTGTGTGTGTGTGTGTGTGTGTGTGTGTGTGTGTGTGTGTGTGTGTGTGTGTGTGTGTGTGTGTGTGTGTGTGTGTGCAGCAGAAGTATACAAGTCTGCTTCATTGCCAAAAGAAGTCCTCGAGTATAGCGCAGCGAGTTTTCATTGCATTGATGGTTAATGCATCGATCGGTCTAACGTTAATGCTTGTGGCTTCAAAGATTCTTCTGGCGTTATCAGTTACCCTTTATCTTTCTTACTTTCCAAATAATCATGGTGTTCTAAACATACCAAAGCAGTCTCTGCGCACATGCATTACTATTGCAAATCATAGTACCTATAACGAAATGTCACGTTAAAAACGATGCAACTGTGAAATCACAAGACCGTTTGTAGCCAGAACGTTGAACTTTAGGCAAGTCTATGTGCTGCTACACTGCCTAGAATATACTATACAGTACTGCTCATTGTTCGCTAGCTGACCGAACCGCCATACTAGCACCCACCCATAGACACCAAAGCGCCAGCGCTCCTTTTTGTAATTTTTGCAGGACATTCTGCGGACATGCATGCGCAAAAACATGCAGCGCACCGTCGTGAAATACTTACCGGGTCCGTCCGTCTGCGCTACCGCTGAGTGCTGCCATAGAAAGAACAGAATTCTTAAATATCGCTAGAGGCAACTAGCACAATTCTGTCTCCGTGAACTGGATTGCTCAAAAAGGCGGACATAACTTCCGCGATAAATCGAAATGCATACTCAACTACCTAAAAAAATGTTTCAGTAATTGAGTATCACTAATTTTACTACGGTACATATAGAAATTTCCGAATTGTAGATGTTGAATACACACTTGGAACGAATTCTCAGGATGACACCAGTTTCGATATATTTATTTCTAAAGTGTGCAACAAAATATGCACTTTGGTATTCCAGTCATTTTTGTGCTTCGATGCATAAAACGACGTCTGGTAAAAAAAATGTAAGTGAAACAAGAGTGCATTTTAACCGCAAGTTTGACGGCCCATGGATTGAAATTAGTGGCCTCTCAGAACTCATTCGAAGTGGATGCGCCTCGCAAACTCACCGGCTATACAATTCGTAAATTGCAATACTTCGTAATTATAGTTATAAGCTTTCTTTAGCGAGAATTGGTCGATTAGTCAGTTTTGCATTTCGATTTATTGTGGAAGCAACATGTCCGCCTCTTCGAGCAATCTAGTCCAAGCATCAAAATTGTGCGCAGTCAAATTTGTAAATTTTGTTGAATCTACAAATGAAACCACCCGGATCTTCTGTGGGATATTCTGTAATTGTCCACACTATAAGTGGACTGTCCATTTCAGCGTGCACTGACTGGGTAGAGCTCGAAGCGGGTAGGGCAGGCGCCAATCGTCACCGCCGGCTCTCAAGTTCCGTACATTCAGCGCGCGCTTGATGGACAGTACACTTAGTGGACACATGCAACATAACTTCCTCCCCCTGGTATAAATACTTGTATGTACAACCGGAAGTGGTAGGCCATGTTAATAATGCTTGACATCTTCATTTCGTTCGCAGGCACCGAAGCTGAGAAGAATTTGGTTGTCGGCGGCGAAGCCTGCATGTGGGGCGAATACGTCGACGCCACAAACCTGATTCCCAGGCTGTGGTAAGTGTGTGAATGCGAAATGCATATGCTATATCTGTTCAGGCTGGTAGCAGCATTATTACATAACTTCATCATGTGAATGGAGGTGAAACCTCTCTTTCTCTCGAAAGAAAAGAAAAAAAGAGGGAACATCGATAGAGATTGCCACAGAAAGCATTAGCTTCCTTGAAATCCGCTGGAATTCCGTTCAGTGGCATTTTATATAAACCACCTCAAGGAGAAAGCGATGAGAAGTGTGCGACACATCCGGGAAAAGGACGGCGTGATCCACTCCACCACGTGACCCAATCGACCGGGCTGATTACACTGCCTCCGGGATCAGCGTAGTGTTCACTACACAGTCTCCGCGATCGGCGCACTTTACCCGGCGAGAAGCCGACTGAGCAGACGCTCCAAACCACAGGAAGGCAAAGAAAGTTTCGCTTTAAGAAGGGCATTATGCACTTGAAGGCATGTATTTGTTGTTGTGAGGATAGTTCAGCACCGTTTGTTGTATATTCGTGAGATTCCATTGGGAACATAGCCGCTCATCGGCATTTTTGCAGGAGTAGTATAGATGATTATGTGTATAAGCCGATTCATTATGTTGAGCACATGCCGTCTCTTTGCGATCGCGGTCAGAGACCAACCAACCAACCACTTATTGTCTGAAAGACTGAATCGACGAAAAAGAAGCTTAGGCTTAAAAACCTTTGTTGGTGGCACCATGTGGCATGGTGACAACATGAATTTTGGTGCCATAACGCCGGACATCAGATTTTTCGACCCATGAGCCATCTAAGGCTTTTGGCTTAATAATTTGCCTGCTTTCTTTATTCATGTGTGCTTTTGTTATAATTTTTTTCATCCCACAACGTATTTTAGTGTAGTTGAAAGGCTGATGTTTCGTCACCCCATGCTGACAAATACTGCCTGCGTACTATATCATTACATCAGGTTTATTTGTCCTTGTTTTCTGGCCCTCAGATGTCTTCAAGCAACTTGACTGCAGATTTTTGTCTGTGGTGCATACCCTAATAAATAAATAAATAAATAAATAAATAAATAAATAAATAAATAAATAAATAAATAAATAAATAAATAAATAAATAAATGAATAATGAATAAATAAATAAATAAATAAATAAATAAATAAATAAATAAATAAATAAATAAATAAATAAATAAATAAATAAATAAATAGTCATTCATTCATTCCTTCATTCACTGTGCACCCATGCATCCTCACAGCGCAGTAGCCATGGCTTCACTGCCTGTGAGTGCTGTCAGCGAGAATAGCGTTTTTATTATGTGCATGTGAACCGCAGGCCTCGCGCTTCGGCAGTCGCGGAGCGTCTCTGGAGTAGCGCAGACGTCAACAACACGGACGACGCCAGTTTCAGGCTGGACCAACAGCGCTGCCGCATGCTCAGGTCAGTTACCCAAGTAGCACTAAAAATAGGGGTTCAGTTAGCCAATCCTGACCAGTATTAGGGTGTCCCAAGGTGAACTCAATACAGTCCCCACTTTAGGCCTAAATCCGCCCTGCTCCTATATGCTGCTAGGGCTAAGGCTCGCACCTTCCTAATCCTGTCCTTTGCACGCTTGCAATCATTCTACAAACAACTTCTGACAGTCCGGAGATTGTATGTATACACTTAAATCTCGTTATAGCGAAACGGCTTATAACGAAATAATGGATATAACGAAATAATTCTAAATCCCCTTGAAAGTCCCTATAGAAACCCATGTGGTTAGAATTTTGTTTTAACGAAAAAGTTTTATACTGATCAAGGGATGCACGTGGCGTAAAAGGTACGCGGAAGAAGCTTCGGTCTCCTGCCTTTCAGTGGACGAGGCGCTGTTCAAGTGGTTTTTGGATGCGCGGGCAGCTAATTTGCCCGTGAGTGGGGTACTATACTCCAGAAAAAAGCCAGAGACTTTGGCGGGTACGAAGACGGCGAAGATGGTCTCTAGATAGCAGCTGCTGCTGAGAAGGCCGTCTTTCGCTTGAGGAAGATAGAGCAGCGAAGCATCACAGACTTTTTCGCGCCATCTACGTGAAAGGCTACGCGGCTAGCGTCGAGCGCAATAAAATCAGCTCTTGTGTTTTTGAGTTTGATCCCAGTTTTTAGCCGTTTTTCGATTAGCATTTTACTGTAGACACAACCACTCGGCTGCGACGGGAGCTAATACCTCCGCGATGACTTACCTGCAGTGAGTACACCCTCGCATACAACAATTAGCCGCATAATAATTAGTCAGTGGCTATAACGAACTAATGGTTATAACGAAATAAATTCGGCGCCCGTTTGACTTCGTTATAACGAGATTTAACTGTAGTCCTTTTATATGACTTTACCGACTTATAAACTTGTCTTATCTTTTTACATAGTCTACTTACTATATATAGACAAAAGTCATTACCAAGTCTACTTCTCTTGGTCCATTGTGGTTCATAGACTAGTTTACCATAGGGGGCTTTTAGGTTTCACAGGGAAACGGCTATAGGCTTTCTAGTGGCATCACTAGGTAGGACCGCCCGGGCTCAGGGAGGTGCAGCTGGGCAGTTAAAGTGGTGGGGAGTGATATGGCAATGAATTATGCGTCAAAGAAGCGAAAAGGTGCGGGGCGCCTTTCGCCGAATGGAAAAGTGGCATTATGCGCTCACTACTAAAAAAAAAAAAAAAAAAAAAAAAAAAAACCAGGAAATTTGAAGGAGGCTGCTCTTAGCAAAGCTTAATGACTTAGGGTGCTTTAGAACGTGGAGTTAAAATGAAATATACATTAGAGACGTCACCCCTGAGAGGTACATAAAATGTTTCACAGATACACCCACGCAGCGTTCGATGTAAGTGCTTAGAAATACTTCACCGCCGTGGCCGACTGCGCTAGCTGATAGTGTGAGATTGGCATACATTTTTTTTTAAATTTTCTTATGAAAGCTAATACCACACGTCCTGCTGAGACTGTAGACTTCTTCGCCTAGTTGCCTACTATTTCTGGCTCGTCTTCATCTTCCTCTGCTTTCAAGTTTCCTCATTCCGAAGTGCTTCTTTCAACTTCATTTAGAAATTCGGATAGTTATTCTCGTACATACATAGGCGGCTACGTATGCAATGTGAACCGCACGTAGCTATGCATACACTGTGCATACACGCATACACATATCGCTACAAGTCTTTCTACATGCTCTAAGTTTGCATTTCTTGTGTTTTATGTGCACGTTTATTTTTATGATGCTAATCTAGACATTCACCTGACGAAAAAGTATTGCTGTCTTGTTATTTTGTTTTTTGTAAGAAGCGTTCTTTTTTTTTTTTTTTTGAATATGTACTCCTGTTTTTCTGCGTGTTAATACAAAGTAAACACGTAAATATGCGCTTTCGATGTGATGTCGGGGCGATTTGGGAGTTGTGTGGTACACTCGTTGCTTTGGACATTTCGAAAAGAAATAAAAATTATTGGTCGTTGGTTGAAAGAAGCCATGAGGATAAAATTGTGCATCATTGCTTGAAACGAGAGAGTGCTAGGGGGCGTGGGAGGGGAGGGGCTGTGACGGGCCACCGCCTCGGGTGCCGCTGACCCTAGTGACGCCACTGAGGCTTTCTATAGGTTATCCACATAGAATTTTTCTTAGGGGAACACCCTCTTCTTGGACCCTCATATAAATCCCTGCAAGCTAGCTAGCTAGCTAGCTAGCTAGCTAGATAGATAGATAGATAGATAGATAGATAGATAGATAGATAGATAGATAGATAGATAGATAGATAGATAGATAGATAGATTCAGTGTTCCTTCAGTCGGCGAAGAATGTTTCGCATGAAAAAAAATGTAGCAGTTTCGCCCGAAAGGCGAAGCATCACTTGCGATAGCAAATTAATAGAGAGCTATCCGGAGTAGGGATAGTAGTTTTATCGGCTGCATAAACTTGGACACATTCGCTTACTAACTGAATTAACAAGCGTGGTGTGAGCGCGCACAATCAAACATGAATAGATCACGCTGAATGACCGCAGACGACTGTCAAAACGCTGGCAGCAAGCGCAGCCGCTGCAGCGGGCGAAGGTCCGTGCGGTCTATCGCTTGTACGAGTGCAGTTGTTGACAGAGTAGAAGCTGCGCCGCCCCCCCCCCCTCCCTCCCGCGCTGCCTTCCCGCTTTCTTGCTTTCGCGTGGGAGATTGAGTGGCAAGTTCCCCTAACGCCCGGTTGCAAGATACGCCTTTGGTGCCGGAGCACAGCATCGCCCCGCTTCCCTCCCTCCCATACCCCCACGGCCTTTCGCGCGACGGTCGCGTTTGCTTTCCGCCGTGCGTTCGCTCTCCGTGATAGCGCGCGTCTCCCTCGCGCTTTTGCTCGCGCATATGGTGCGCGGCGACGATTTTATCGCCCTTGGACTTTCTACGGAACCTCACGGCGACGGCGACGACGACGGCAGAAATCCGGTTGAAGTGTCCATATAAGTGCTATCGCAATAAAAAAAAATGTGGTTGATCCCTCCTATATTGGAATCGGTATAGAACACGAAAGTGAAACGTGTCTTCACAGAAGTAGTGTAATGTTTATTGCACATTGATATATAATGTCTATTGGTGTTTTGTGGCTAAAGCGCCCTTAGGCGTTGATGCACCCACGCTGACGCCTGGTGGCACGTCTCCTCCATCACGACTACCAACGTCGATGACCATGAGCAACCGTCGTGCATATGGAAGCTGCACTACGCTGCACACGCTAGCACAACGCGAAAGACGAAGCACGTAACTGACACACTAATACAACGCGCAAGACAAAGCACGTAACTGAATCGTCACCGAGTCAAATCAGCGCGTACAGCGCGTCGTAATTGCAGCCTCCGCGATCAACTTCAGAAACATTTTCAGAGCTAATTGCGGAGGCCACGCTCCGCTGTGCTGAGTACGGTAAACGCCACCTAGGTGGCGTTGGTAGTGCTTCTTGATGCCAGCGTCCCTTCGAATGCTGGCATCGAGGCGTCGTAGTGCTGAGACCACCGAAGCGTTCACTGTCGGTGCGCGTTAGTGTCATAATGCAGTACTTCTCTTTTCTGCTCGTAGGCGGCGGCACCGCCCCGAGCAAGAGCGCGGGTACACGGAGGAGTGTTAGATATATAAGGCGCGTCTGTGTAGCTCTCTGCAAATGCGTTTGTGGCGCAATGGGTTAAACGCTCGGCGATCTATCGTCGCGGACCGAGAGGTCGTGGGTTCGATTTCCAAATTTTGCATGTTTGTGAAACTTTTTCTTCTGGTTTCTTTCTTTGTATTATGTTCGTGTACATTGTAAGAACGTCATTCCGTATTTCCGTATGACGTATTTCCGTGACGGAAATACGTCAGTGAAGTCTTGGTGGACCCCGGCATAAAACACTTTCGTGTTAAAATGGCAGCTTCAATAGCGAAGCTTTGCAAGCGATAGCAAGACTCAGCGTTGCGCTCGAGCTGCTCGGACGCTGTTCTAATAATAGACGGCAGGCAGGCAGGCAGGCAAAGAACTTTATTATTATCCGGAGGCGGCGCTCGACCCCCGTTAGGGGGTGACACCGGTGGGCCACTCCCACGACGGGACGGGGAGGTTAAACTCCACGGCCATGTCGCTGGCCCTCTGGATGGCCCTAAGCTGGTCTCTTTTGTCTTGGCTAGTGAGAAGATAGTTCCAGTCCGCCTCCGTAGAGGGAGACTCGCTGCTCTCGCGCAACGTAGGGCATTGCCACAGCATGAATAATAGACGGGGGCGTTATGTTGGCGGGACGCAGCACGCGAGGCAACTGCAGCTGGGTAGTAGAAACAGCGCCCTGGCAGTTACCAGGCGTCTCAAAACGCTGGTGGGCATCCCCAGATATGCAGGACCAATGAAGCATACAGTGTCTTACTATGTGCTTTGCAGGACACTACACTTGGCGCCCTCTTTCGGTGGTTGTCCGCTCGGCGCAACTGAATGGGCATCAGCGTTAAAAAAAAGTTGAAACTATCGAGAAAACGTAATCATCAGTCAGGATTTCAATGACATAAAAAAATGACCTCGTTGTGAGCATCTTCGGCAAATTTCAGCTATGTTGTAATCAAAAGCAAACAAACCGGTAGCTTTAAAAAGAGATGTTGAAGTCGAATACAGTCGCTTATCGCTTGTCGCCTCTTGGTGAAGATTTCCAACGTTGCCGCTTACTAGTGATATTAGAAAATTACCAACGTGCTTGGCTTGAGTGTTCACCTCTTTTAATGTCTTGTTTTGTCTTTTTGCAGGCGTGGTATACCTACGCAGCCAATTTTGAACGGCTACTGCGGCGACTATGAATGGGATCTGGACACCCCGTACCACATCGAATAAACACGCTGACGACCATGTGAATAACATATCTAATAATCTATCTCCTCCGCTCTTAATGGTGAAGTGATCGATTGAAGACATCGTCACGAGTGCAGGAAGTCGGAAGCCACCTCATTACCAGTGAGACTGCTCAGTCTGGATGCAGAGACGGAAATCGTTATAAGGTTTTTATAAACACCCCTGCTATGTTTTGCACACCTGAAGAAAATGCTTTAAGTATGTCCCAACCTCTAATATGATAATAGCCATTCCTGCTGCCACCGTGTGCTTCTATCGCCAAATTCTGATGAACCTTCCGACTTGCGACTGTTGTTCGTACTGAAGGTTGCGAGCACTTCGGCGATGTTGGAGTTTATAGACCACACCATTAAGGACCTGACAGTAGATGCAGTGCAGTCCTCGTTTCTGGGTGTGATGCTGTAAGCTGTAGACTATGCTTGCAAGCGTCTCCAGTGGTGTGACTATGAAAGCACTAAAGTAGCCACATCGGGCGTAAACTTAATGCACTTCAGCCACCAAATTGTGCTTGAAGCGTGGCACTCCGGCTACAGATCAAGAAATGAACAAATAATAAATGAATAAAATGGCATACTGACAAGCTTTCACGCTTTTTGTACCTAGCATGTAGAGTTCAAGGCTCGCTATACCCCTGGGATTACGTAGTAGTGCGATCTGGGAAGTTTGCCCATGAGCCAATAGATTGGACCAGCGACACAAGCAAGCCCCGTGCTCAACAAGCGGAAGCAAAGCCACCTTAAAGAAGCTTTATCCACATGTAGGAACCACCACTTTGCGGAAAAAGGCTAAAGAAAATGAATGCCTTCTTTTTGCTCGGTTGATTGAATGATAGGCTCTCACATAATTCACATACATGGTTATGGTATGTTATGCCTATGGTCGCGTGCTTTAAAAGTGATATCTAAATTATTTCTGTGCTACTATAGGGAGGAGCAGCAAGGTTGTTTGAGTCTCCGTGTAAAGATAAAACATATTGATCCAACACAAGCTCCCACAGTTTCCAGATTCTTAATAGAGGTAAATTAGTCACGTATATATACAGTAAAATATAAAAAAATACTGTAATAGTTACTTAAATAGCATACCGGATATGCTTCACATTAAACGTACACGGTAGTGGAAAGGACGTGAACTGATCGTGGCAATTGGCGAATGACGCATGAAATTACGCTACTGTACAGCAGTTCTTTTTTATTCGAAGATTCGCGCGAGACACACGTCGTAAAAATAATGAATTAAAATGGACATCAAATAAACGCATGCAGTCCTTTGGGATGCAGGTACTGCTGGACTGAGTTTGCTGCAACACCTATCCTGATATTATTTCCGTTGTCAAACATTGAAACAATACATGCAGTTTCAAGTATGCTTCATGTTCGGTGTTGGGAGTGGAAATGCTTTGGAGTGGATTGGAAACTTCTTGAAGTGGAAATAATTTGCATATTTTGTCGGCAATAGTTTAACTTATGTGTTTACCATCCTTTATTTTCCTGTTAAATTTCTATCTGGCTTGCCTGTTTCGCCTCTTCTACTGTCATTGTACGCTCGTTTTTATGTAGCTTATTTTGCTATGGCTTAATTCATACACATGGTTATGGGTATCTTAGTACATTGTTTACTATTGCGAACAGCCGTCATACATGTGACCTGCGCTCATGTGTTCGTATGAGGGATATGTGTAGGGGATATTTATTATATTGTGCATCCGAAATTCACTGCTCCTGTTTGGGAATGAATATCTGTAAACTGGCGCCATCCTGAAAAGTTGTTCCAAGTGAATGCGCCTAGCAAGCTCAACTGCTACTATTCGTAAATTGCAACATGTGACGTAACGTAATTAATTAAAAATTATTTAGTGATATTTTAAATTAGTCGATTATGCATTTGGAATTATCGTGCAAGTAATGTCCGCCTTTTTGAATAATCAGGCAGGACCGGCACAATGACTAGAATTATGCCATCTGCCACAGGAGATGGTTAAAACAAAAAAATGTCACAGTTTCGCCCTAAGGGCGAAGCAATGAATGCGATAGCAACACAGCAATGTCATACGAAGTAAGGTGAGCGGCTTTGGTAGCAATATGAATTGTAGTAAACATGAGCTGATTAAGTAAGCAGGTGTGCTGCGGCGTAAGTAGACCGACATGAAGAGAGACTCGATGACCACGAGAAGGCGCGTGTGAAACAGTGGTGTTGATGAGAAGCGCTTCCCGTGGGCAGCGCGCGTGCGAAGGGACACACCTGTAGCGCTGCACTGCCGATCCGGGCAGCATTACATGTGTAGCGTGCGTTGGAAAATGTGGCCCGACTATTACTAACTGAATGAACAAGCGTGGTGTGAGCGCGCACAAACAAACATGAATAGATCACACTGAATGACTGCAGACAACGACTGTCAAAACGCTGGCAGCAAGCGCGTATATACGCCGCAGCAGCGGGCGAAGGTACGTGCGGTCTATCGCTTCAACAGAAACTGAGCGGCGAACGCATAGTGCATAAAGGTCAGAGCCGTGTGGAGATAAGAGACGGTGCGGCGAGCGACGAGCGCGGTTGTTGGCAGAGGAAAAGTGCCCCCCCCCCCCCCCGCTCCCTCCGGCGCTGGCTTCCCCCTTCCTTGCTTGCGCGTGGGAGAGATAAGAGACCGTGCGGTCGAGCGACGAGCGCGGTTGTTGGCACAGTAGAAGTGGCCCCCCCCCCCCCCCCCCGCTCCCTCCGGCGCTGGCTTCCCGCTTCGTTGCTTGCGCGTGGGAGATTGAGTGCGTTCGCTCTCCGTGATAGCGCGCGTCCCAGCACGCTTCCGCTCGGGCATAGGGCGCGCGGTGAAGATTTTATACGGAACCTCACGGCGACGGCGACGGCGATGGCTACGGCGACGGCGACGGCGACGCCGACGGCAGAAATCCGGTTGAAGTGTCCATATAATTGCTATCGCAATAAAACTGTATGGTATAAAAAAAGGCACCCGGTATAGTAAAAAGGACGAAAAGGGGCATCAAAAAAAAAAAAAAAACGCATGCATACCTGTGTCATGTAGGTACTACAACAATGAGTTAGCGCATTTGTTATCCGTTATCCAATGGGTCAAGTCCCCTGGAAGATTAGGCTTTAGGATGGCCTCCCTAAGCATTTCGTGCCTTATATTCCGAGTACAAGGGCACAGTTACAGAAGGTGTTGATTCTGCACAGTAAACACGGGAGTCGGACACAGTACTAGAGCTGCGGAGTGGCAACACCGGGGCTGAAAGAATTCCAAAACCACTACAAATTTTGAGTCCCCGGAATGGAATGGGAATGGAATGATGGCACCTGTCTCGCAGATGGAATGGGAACGAAATGGGAGCCCGGGATTTCGAAATGGAGTTGGGATGGAATGGGCACATAGTCTCGAATAATTAAATGTTAATTTTAAGAGAGCCTGCAAAACCGATAAATTTGCAGATTAGACTGAACAATACTTAGCGAATATATTACATTTCCAAATTTTGAATCAATACGGCTCTCTCAATGTGTACCTATACTTGACTACCTCTGCCATGGTAATTATAAACAACACCGTATTCTGCGCATTGTAGGTCGATTTTGGAAGGCCCTGAAACCTTTCTTTGTTATAATGTTGAAGTTCATAAACGGCAACTTCTAGTTAGTTAACTCCCTTACTTTCATTTAAGAAGTTATGCTAGTTAATTTTTAGCGAACTCTTTAGTTATGGTTTTAGTTAGTCTTTTTAGTTAGTTTTAGTTAGTTAGTTTCTTCATTTTAATTTTTTGGTTAAGGCAGGAGCATACGCAGAGCGGACCCATGTGGCACATACTGTAAAGATCGCTTCCCTGATCGAGCAGACGTGCAGAAGACGCATATCGATCGCATGTGCTGTTTCCCCGTAGGTGCCGCGGAAGGAACGTTTCTGGGACTCTCAACGATATAGGTTGCTTAGATGAGTTAGGGGGCATACATACAGCTCCTGCATGCCGTTATGCAAACCTAGTTCGAGAACATCGGACTTTTTTTTCTTTCGCGATCTGGTCGCCCGAAGAAAACCTCCCGGATACGTGTCTGCGGAACATCTCTTGAGAAGGCGAGGCCTAAGACACCCAAGCTACAGGGCCGTCGTCCTCGTCTGTTCACATAATTTTACAGAAATAAGTGACATTGGAAAGAAACTGAATATTCTTTTACCGGAATACGGTGCAGCCCCGGTTTCTAATGTACCCTAGTTGCAAGCAACCGCCAATTCCCAACCATCGCACAAGAATTTTTCGTACCCGGCCTCACTCCTCCAAATACTGCTCAGTGAAACTGTCTGGGCGTAGACATATTGCACGTATGAATAAATTCCCGTATCCGCTCCATAAAAAAATCTAAATTTAGATCCTACTTAGTATTTGCGCTCTCCGGGTAATATGTCCCAGCATATGAATCATCGTTATGCCATTTTATACCCTACGCTTAGAAGAGTTGATGTATTCCAGTTCTTTTTGTTTTTTTTGCCACGCACTATTTTCGAATGGTGTAATCTCGATTATGATGTCTTTGTGGAATGTCAGCTGGAACTATGCAGCAACGTTTGGAACTGCTTCGCATTTAGTATTGCATATTATTTATCTACCCCTGTAACAGCCCGCAATGGCTTACACTAATATATATATATATATATATATATATATATATATATATATATATATATTCAGCAGAGCTGTGCATGGGAGCTCAGCAGAAGTAACAAACGAGGCAAAACGTTCTGCACAATGTGACCTCGCCGAAGAATAGTACGCAGGTAGCCTTGCACATATGTAGAAGAAAATTTAACGGCCAAATTGACGAATGCTACCCGTCTCCAAATACTGTTCAAAAGAGAGTGTCAAATGTCATTCGAATTGACATGCTTTATAGAAGATGTTATGAGGAACTCACGCTGTCTTCAATCGCAAAGTAGGAAACTCAACAAGGCAACGAAAAGACGGAGTTTACCTGGGGGGCTAGATTGGAGAAGTATGAAGAGGACTGGGCAGTGCAAGATTTTTAAATAAATTGCAGATTGTTGTAGGTAACAAGAACGTCAAGTCCTTAATGTGCCAATTTAATAACAGCTAAGTCAAAACTTATATGGAAAAAGTAAACAGTAAGAGAATGTGTACTACACAAAGTGACATCCTGCAAAGGATAAGATCATGTGCGCAGGCACCTGTAGCACAACAGCTATAGCTTCTTTGTTCTGCTAAAGGCTTCAGAAGGCGACTGCCAAGTGGACGGGACAGCGCTCAACTTACAAAAGGCAGGTGGTTAATAAAAGTTATGCGAAGCAAAAAGTCTGATACCGGTTTCCCCGAAATGTCCCCACATTGTGCTACCGACGTTTCTCCTAATTGAAAAAAAAATAGCCCAGTAAAACAGTTAAATTCTGGGATTTTACTTGACAAAACCGCGATCCGATAATGAGGTACGCCATAGTGGGGGACTCCGAAATAATTTTGACCACCTGGGGTTTTCTTTAAGTGCAACCCCAATGCATGGTATACGGGGTTCTTGCATTTCAGCCTCATCGAAATGCGGCCGCCATCTTGGGAATATGATCCCGCGACTTCGTGCTGAGCAGCGCAATGTCATAGTCACAAAGCCACCACGGCGTGTAATTCAGGCACAGTCAACTCCCGTTGACATCTACGAATTGCGAAGCATTGCGGTCATATCACTACGTAGATGGTGTTCGTTGTTGTTCTGATACTCAGTGACCCAAATTGGCGTTAAATATGTTAATTGAGGACGGCACATATACCGAGTGGCATTTACCCAGTTGCACACGCCTAATGACACATACGCACAGGCCCCAGTGGCATCTCGGCACACATTTTTAGACTGCAACATCTTCGGTATCGGCCTATGAAAACGGCCATCCGACCGCATACCCATTACAGAAAATCGGGTTGAACTTATCGAGAATGCTTCGCTTGAAAAAGTGCGCGTTCTTCTTCAGACATGTTTTATTTATTTATAAGTAATTGTGTCCTACGGCATGATGTGGTGTCATTCATTGGCAGACAAATTATTCGAACACATAAACTGATCGAACTCACGGCTGTCAGTGATCCACCGAGCGGCCACGCGGTTATTTTGCGACCCAACCGCTAAGCGCCATGGACGGGGCTGCTGAGAGGAGTCGAACGACTCCGCAAGGAGGATCCGTTGTCCGTGGTTGAGGGAACGAGCTACCAGTACGTATTCACCGTTGCGAATTCGCTCAGCTGAGGAGCTGTGGTATGCGCTGTAGATGTAGATGTAGAGCCTTGGTGGTAGTGGCACATACCAACTCTGGGGGATTGGCCAAGAACTGGGTAGTTCGATATAACAATGAGAAAGGGGATTTATAAAATACTGCAAGCATAAATTTGGGAATACGTACGCATATGAGAATGAATAGGTAGGATATATCACATGTCTTTAACAGAATAAAGGAATGAAGGAAAACTAAAAAAATTAGCAGCTAGTCATCAAATTTGTAAAAAAAATATTTCGGAACCCTAAGCCCTGATTTTATCATCTAAATCTTTCTGACCCTGCAATGAAATCCTGGATGGCATCGACAACCTTCCTGTCGCTATGCCCAAGGGTAGAGGCCCCAATGAGAAAATGATCTAATGTTTCATGTTGTCCGCAACTGACAGTTCGGTGAGGGAACCAGACCAGCTGTGTGTAGGTAAAAATTAGGAAATGGAATTCTGCAGCGTAGTCTAGTGATTGCGACTTCAAGTGATCGCGATTGACAGAGTTTGCTATTCCAATAATGCGACAAGGGCTGAAAATCTGAGGAGTTTGTTAAAGAAGGGGCGTGAATTTCACACAGCGTCGTCTTTCTCCGAAATCTAGCCCCTATGATGAAAACTGAAACCGGTAGGATTTGAATTACCGGGCCATTCAGGGACGCTTTCGCCAACGAATCTGCCATTTCGTTTAGAAATAGGCCCTTATGCCCTGGTACCCACACTAACCTAATGAAAGCTAAGTGTGGGGGCACTAACGATCTGAAAGTTCGCAAAACCGGGGATTTATCGTAAGCTGTGAGGGAGGAGCACAGAGGTAAAAAATCCGTCACGACCACTGTGAAACGTGTTGATGTATTGAGTTTGCGGAGGGCTAGAACGACAGCTAAAAATTCCGCTAGAAAGATAGGTACGAAGTCTGGGAGGCGAAGAGAGAACGACCAATCAAGAATAGGAGAAAATATTCCAATTCCACACTTTTCTTCATTTTGGGAAGCGTCAGTGGCAATAACTGTCTTGATCGGAACGTGCAAAAAGTAATCATTTAAGATTGAGCTTAATTAGCATGCGGTAAGGTAATGCCTTTACATTTTTAGGAAAAATGTCATCATACTGAATTTTAATGGAATTGGTGTTGTAAACAACAGGACTCACCTCACGAATTTGGATGTTTAATTGATCTGGGAGAGTTTGAATAAAAATAATTTGTGGTGTGTGGATTCGCGGCCAGTACAAGCCGAAAAACAAGTCCGGCTGGGAGATAAAAAAAAAGTTGTCGTAGTTTCACCTGAAAGGCGAAGCATCAATTGCGATGGCAAATTTGTAGAGAGCTATACGGAGTAATGATAGGAACTTTATCAGCTGTATAAACTTGGACATGCAGCAGCACCGGCAACACGCAAAACTGTTGTCGACGCCGTCGGCGTTTTGCCCGCGTTCGCACAAAATGCATGCGGCGTTGGTGACTGTTGCCGGAGCCTCTGGTATTATCAGAGGCTCCGGCAACAGTCACCAACGCCGCATCAAGTCACTTGGTGTCGCAGCTAAACGTCGCCTCCCTTCCCCCCCCCTAGGGCCTCTCGCGCGTCGGAAGAAGGCGCGTTTGCTCTACATATATGGTGATTGCAAAGGAGGAGAGAGACGCCTACTTCTGCAGCCCTTAAGGGAGCACGGCGCAGAACGCGCGTTTGTTCTCCACCGCGCGTTCACTCCCCGTGAAAGCGGGCGTCCCTCGCCCCCTTTCACTCGCACATACAGCGTTCGGCGCGCGGCGACTGGCGCTGAGCCGTGCTCCCTCAAGGGCTGCAGAAGATAGCGCCAACCTTTCCCTTTCCCTCAAGAACCACTTATCATCGCGGCGACGATTTCATCTCTATTGACGTCATATGGAACCTCACGGCGACGGCGATGACGACGGCGACGCCGACGGCAGAAATCTGCTTTGGAGTGTCCATATAATTGCTATCGCAATAAAACTGTTTGTGAACGCCTTATAGGCGATTCATATAGTCTTAAATATGACTACAGCTAATAATCGAAAGCTCGTAACAAGAGATGGCATCCTAGCTTCCAGATGTAAAACTTCATTTGCTACAAACTTAGGTAGCCCTAAACATTGTCGCAAGGCCTGCCTTTCCAGAAGAACAAGGGGGCGAAGTTTATAGGCAGGAGCTCCAGAGTACAGTACACATCCAAATTCCAATATCGGTCGAACATACATGCGGTATATTGTTAAAAGCTTTGCTCTTCGCATTTCTGATCGACTATTGCTCAGCCTACGCAGCAAGCCAACCGCACGAACACCTTTTGTTGCAATATAGTCAATGTGCGCCTTCCAAGACAGTGAACCGTCATACATCCCGCCAAGTTACTTGACCGTCTTTACTTGTGGGATAATATTTAGATGATAGGAGAGAGAAATAGGGCCGGGAGCCACGGCGGGAACTCCGACTGAGTTTCTTTGTTCCAGGCCGCGTCGCCTACCGCCAGTCCGCGCCTCGTAGTGGGCCGCCACCTGTTCGTTATTCTCGTATATATGGTAGCAGGCGTACAGGATACCGCCCTGGATTTTTTTTTATTTACTCATACTGCTGGCCTGTCGGCCATTGACAGCGTTGACATGTCTGGCGCGACACAGTTAAGTCAGATTCGCACTCGCTGAAATTGAGACGAAGATTTGGCATCCTTGTCTTGTCTTGTTTCCCAAACTCTGGCGCATACCCACTACGGGGGATTGGCCAAGAAGCAGGCGGTTTCAATTATGTCTATTTCTCGAATTTTACAAAAACTTAATCTTAATTTGAGATTTAATCTTAATTTTGAGATAAAGGAATTTTGTCATAAAGAAGTGAAGTAATAGGAATAATTCATAATTCTAGAAATTCAGCAAGGTAATCTTTTTGTATCTCTAATGAAATTGTAAACTGCAAGAAAAGCATCCCTGTGACTGTGTCCCAGTGAAGTCGCCCCAAAGGAGAGAATGGTTGGTGAGGTTAATAATAAGCCAAGATTTCGAAATGTAATTTCTAAGATTTTTCTTTCTCCTAAAAATCGGCGGCACGAAAGGAAAAAAATGCTCAATGGATTCGGATTCATTGCAAAAAGAACATAAAGGGGATATCGCGAGACCAGACCTGTGTAAGTAAAAATTTAGTGGCGGTATACGGCATCTCAATTTTGTAATGGAGACTTCCAATTGCCTTGATGTACACCAATTTTTATTCCATGAGAAGCAAAGATGATGGAAATCAGAAGACGATGTTAAAATAGATTTTGCGGAATTTTGCGATATAGAGAAATTTCTGTACATGGCCGCGGTGACATAAGCTGATGTCGGCAAAACAGATATGACAGGGCCATTAAGTGATGCTCGTGCGAGTGAATCAGCCATTTCATTCAAGTGCAAACCGCGATGTCCCGGTACCCAAAGCAAGAATACTTGCCGCAAGTACGAAGGAACCATTGAACAAAATGTTCGCAAAATTTTTGAATTTGACGAGGCTGTAAGTGCTGTGCATACAGACAGTGAGTCAGTGACAATAACCGCTAATGAATCGTTTTGGGGAATTTTTCGTAGGGCTAATATAATCGCTATTAGTTCTGCCTGAAAAATGGGTGTGAAGTCGGGAAGGCGAAGAGAGTAAGACCATTGAAGAGATTCAGAGAAGATCCCCACTCCTGCCTTCTCATTGCACACAGAAGCGTCGGTAGCTATTATGTTGTCAGTAGCTAGCTGGTTTAGCTGATCTTCTAATATATTGTTTAAATGTCGGCTAGGCAATAGTTTAGCATGATTTGGAAATATGTCCTCGAATTCAATTTTGAGGTCTGTTAAGGCATTATTCGAATGGCAAACTTGACGTAATGACACATTCAATTGTTGTAACTGTGCGTGCACAAATATTATCTGAGGATTGTGTAATCGCGACCACGATACATTAAAAAACTCAGACGGTTCAGTGAAAAATATGTATTGAGCACGCCTCCTTGAAAATTCATAAATTTTTAAAAAAGTCTGAACCGTAAGCATGCGGAATCTGCAATCTAGAGTGGGTATATTAGCTTCCTGATATAACACAGTGTTGGCAACAAATCTAGGTAACCCAAGGCATAATCGTAGAGATTTTCTTTCTAATAGTATCAGAGGTTTAATTTTATAGGCGGGACCACCGGAAAATAACACGCAACCGAATTCTAATATGGGCCGAATATACATTTTATATATCATCATTAAAGTATCCCTGCGTAGTCCAGAGCGACGGTGACTGAGCCGGTGGAGCATAGCTACGGCACGTTCTGCCTTTGTTGCGATATGTTCAATGTGAGTGCGCCAGACAAGCTTTTCATCGTATATGACACCAAGGTATTTCACTGAGTCAACTTGAGGAATGGTTTCCTGGTGATATTGGAGGGATATATGCACTGGTGCAGTTAACGGGAACACTAGCACAGCACTTTTATTAACATTTAAGGACATACATAACTCATCTAGCCATGTCTCAAGCCTTCCTAGGTAACTCTGCAACGACTGGTGCAGTGAGTGTACATTAGTTGCAGATGTAAAAAATGCAATATCGTCCGCATAAACATAAACGTTCACTTCCCTGGACAAAGGAATTGTGCTTAGCAAAACGTTAAACAAAATGGGTGAAAGAACGGCACCCTGTGGTACACCTCTTGTTTGCTTGTATTTAGACGTCGAAATGCCGCGTTGATAACGATAAAATTCTCTATCTCTCATAAATTCATATATCCATGCGGTAATATACTTCGGTAAATTCGTAGACTTCAGTTTATTGAATAGAATAAGGCACTCTACAGTGTTGTATGCTTTTGCCACATCCAGCGTCATCAAAGCTGCATACTTTCGTTTGCGACGAGCTAGTTTAATGCGGCTCTCTAGATCTACATGAGCGCACCATATCGAGTGCCCGGGACGAAATCCAATCTGACAAGGACTGAGAATTGTATCGTCCTGCATAGAATCTGTTATGCGCCCATGAACAATCCTTTCTATTAATTTTACGACATTGGAAGTAAGAGAAATTGGCCTTATGTTGTCTAGGTTAAGTCCAGCTGCTTTTTTCTTCAACAGTGGAATAATTTTAGCTACCCTCCACTCTCTTGGAATCCAGGAATTTTTTAGAGAAAAATTTACTATATTTAATAGGTCTTGAGGCGCATAATCAAACAAAACTTTAGCATTCGTGTTGTAATTCCATCTGGGCCTGGGGCTGACGCCGGTAATAATCTAATTATGTTTTCAAGCTCTGTCAATGTGACTTCCACAAAGTCGTCTCCCGAGGGAGGTTTCGATAGTCCTGTCGGCAATTTATGTGTAAATCGTTGCGCTAGACCTTTAGCAATTTTCTCAAGTGACTCTGATAACTCCTTTGTTGATAGAACGACTGAGTCGATATTCACTGGGGCTGGTATAACTTTACGGGATCGAAGAAATTTAAACAGAGCTTTTTTATTACTAGACTTAGAAAGATATGTGTAGTGTTTCGAATCGTAATCGTCCTTAGCTTTTGCGACTGTTCGCTTAAATGTAGCAGCTACATATGTATAATCTGCCCAATTTACAGGGCATTGGTTATATAAAAGTTTTTTCCATGCAGCTTTTCGACGTCTAAACTCTCGCTCACAGTCAGAATTCCACCATGGACAATAAGAACCACCTTTAGTAGATGGTACGACAAATTGAGACTTTTTGATGTTTGTTTTAGTATTGAACAAAGGCTCATTGCCTTAATATCCTTCTCCATGCCTTCCTGAGCGTTTAAAGCTGATTTTAACACATTTTTAAATTTTGAGTAATTTACAAAAGTGCGCACATGATTATCTAAACAAGTTGACGGAGTAACCAGTTCAAAAATTATAGGTAGATGATCACTGTTAGTACCGGAGTCAACTGTGTTCCAGGAGGTGATTGAAATGCTCGAGCTGACAAACGTAAGATCTAGGGCAGAACGTGACTGACCGCGAACGAAAGTATGTACTCCTGAATTTAAACAGGAGAAATGATTTGATAAAGTCCAATCCCACAACCGTTTGCCACAAGTATCCGTTCGGAAACCCCACGATACATGGTGAGAATTAAAGTCGCCTACTAGTATGACGTTTTTCTGACTGTTAGCAATAGTGGTATCGAGATAACGGGTATCTTGCACCCCAGCAGGGAAGTACGTGTTAACTAGGGAAAATGGCGTGCAACCAGGAAGCGTTATATCCAATACTAACATCTCACATTCTGGTGACATTATCTGATGTGCTATCGTAGCTTTATGGCAGATCTTTGCTGACACAAAGATAGCTAAACCACCGCCTCGGGAAAGGCGATCCAATCGAAAACATCGGAAATTTTTAGATTAAAATTTTGATCAGCAGTAAGCCAAGTTTCCTGTAAAATAATAATATCTGGAGAATATTTAGAAGCAAGATATAATAAATCTGTTGCAGCAGAAAGTATGGAACGACAGTTCCACTGAATTACTGTTAAGCTTCCTATGGTAAAGAAAGCAGAGCAGCAGAGACTGCTTGGTCTAAAACGCTCTCTTTTAAGAAGTATTTCTTAGTAGGAGTCTCTCTCACGTACTTTTAAGCCTTTGAGTTGGTGAGAGAGCTAGATTTTTTGTTTACCGGTGATCTTGTGCGTTTAATTGATCGGGGGTCCATTTCTACATCTTGATTTTCGATCGCACTTGTGTCTGAAAGGCAGGTACGGTCAACTTTCTCAGAAGTTGATGGCTTTGCAACATCGTTGTTTATCGTTGGTATCGCGGTCGACACTTGACTAGATTGACTTTTTGGTAGAACAGGCTCTTGATCCTCAGTGTTGGTTTTATTAGCAATTTGAAACCACTGAGCGAATTGTGTGGACATTGCCTGAACAAGGGAATCGGTGAGGTTCACCATAATGCGTTCCATTGCTTTTTCCAACGCCTTTTCGACGGAAGCCGCAACAGCCTGAGAGATTGAGTTATCCATACCTAATGTTTGACGGGCCGTTATACCAGCATATCCTTGAGTCCTGCTCTGAATTTCTGCAATGGCCTCGCGACGAGAGCATCGGCGTCTATCAATTATTTCAAGGATTTGTAGTTCTCTTGTCCTTGCAGGGCAGTTAGGCTCATCTGCAGGATGAGTACCGCTGCAAAGGCAGCAGGATTCATCACGTGAGGAACATTCATTTGAGTTATGGTCTTCTCCACAAACGCGGCACCGTGTGTTTGATCTGCAAGCTTTTATGGAGTGTCCAAACCGCCAGCATTTTAAACACTGAAGGACACGGGGTGATAGAGGCTCAACTCGGTATATGAGTGGCCATGCCTTGATTTCTGATGGACGATTCAAGCCAGCAAACGTAGCAATGACAGTTTCTGTGGGTATGCGCTTATTATCAGCGACTACGACTGCAACGATACACAGAAATTACGCCTGCCGATGAAAACATTTCCAAAATTTCTGCGGGACACAGACTTATGTCAACACCACGGACTAGGCCTTTGGTACATGCGAGGTGAGGAGGAATGTAGCTGCTCACCGGATGTGTCGCAAAAACATTGCACTTCAGTAAATCTTGTACACAAGCCTGGTCTGACGAGCAGCAAAGGATGCCCCCTCGGCCAAATTGTCGAACCTCGGTGATCTGTTGAAAATTGGCCGAGGCCATCCGCAGTTCGGTTTGAATCGCCTTGGGATTCTTCATGCGAATCATTCCGCCATCACTCGGGACTAAAGCCACAGGTACGCTGGTGGTCCCACTGCGTAAGAAAAGCTCCACAGGCAAATCAGGGGGAGGAATGGAAGCCGACCAGGAGTATGACTCCTGGCCTGGCGATGAGAGAGACATAGCAGATGAGCACGAAATTACTCTAATATGTTAACAGCTTTTCTAAAGAAGCGTCAAAAACAGTTAGCTGAAAAAGCAAAGATCAATAGGAAAACCGCCAGCTACTTGACCAAAACCCGCGTGGAATCTTCACGGCC